>NC_064831.1:6044500-6253448 GCF_024166365.1 Elephas maximus indicus
GCTCTGCTAGGATTTCTGTAGGCAGTGTGTTTTCCCTGGGCCTCACTGTAGCAACACTATCTCGCCAGGGCAACACTGCATGGCACTTCCTCTGCCAGGAGAGAGTAGCTGCTTTGTAGTTTGTGCTGGGAAACCTTGCTTTAGCAAGTGCGAATTGACCGCATTCAGGCAGAAAGAAAAGAGAATAGCAAGAGGCCTTTTCTCCCCGGCTGCTCTGCCAAGCCCTTCCAGCTCAAACTATGTCGTTGCTCCTCTGGAAGGATCCCTGCACCGCGGCCTAGTTTTTCCGAAGAAGCCCTGCGTTTTCAAGAGCAAATGAGGAATTCGTGGCAGGAAAGAGGAAGGAAAGAAAGTTTCTCTCCCTCTGCCTGCTTTGCTCAGAGGACTGGATGAAGTCAGGGACTTCTCCCTTTCACTGAGAAACGTGCGGGCTGCTGTTGCCTGGGCGCTCTCTTCTTTGCAAAAGAGTCTGCAGTTCCACGCTTTGAACCGTGGAAAGGCGCCGGGCTCTGCTAAGATTTCCCCCGGCGCTTCGTTTGCCCTGGGCCAAAGCGAGCCTTCACAATAGCTGAACGCTAACACTGCATACTCGTTCCACTTCCAGAACCGGGCTACGGCGAGGCAGTTCTCCGGGGGAAAACGGCCCTTCGCGAAGGGCAGATCTGCCGAGCTCCTTGCGGGAAAGCGAAAGCAAAGGACGCTTTTCTCCCTCTAACCGCTTTCGTCAGAGGAACGGGGGAAGTCACAGTGTTCTTTCTCTCCCTGAGATACACACAATCTGACGTTGCCTCTGAGCTCCGTTGCTGGCAAGGAACTGAAAGTGACATACATTGCTGTGGGGCAACACAGGGCTCTGCTAGGATTTCTGTAGGCAGTGTGTTTTCCCTGGGCCTCACTGTAGCAACACTATCTCGCCAGGGCAACACTGCATGGCACTTCCTCTGCCAGGAGAGAGTCGCTGCTTTGTAGTTTGTGCTGGGAAACCTTGCTTTGGCAAGTGCGAATTGACCGCATTCAGGCAGAAAGAAAAGAGAATAGCAAGAGGCCTTTTCTCCCCGGCTGCTCTGCCAAGCCCTTCCAGCTCAAACTATGTCGTTGCTCCTCTGGAAGGATCCCTGCACCGCGGCGTAGTTTTTCCGAAGAAGCCCTGCGTTTGCAAGAGCAAATGAGGAATTCGTGGCAGGAAAGAGGAAGGAAAGAAAGTTTCTCTCCCTCTGCCTGCTTTGCTCAGAGGACTGGATGAAGTCAGGGACTTCTCCCTTTCACTGAGAAACGTGCGGGCTGCTGTTGCCTGGGCGCTCTCTTCTTTGCAAAAGAGTCTGCAGTTCCACGCTTTGAACCGTGGAAAGGCGCCGGGCTCTGCTAAGATTTCCCCCGGCGCTTCGTTTGCCCTGGGCCAAAGCGAGCCTTCACAATAGCTGAACGCTAACACTGCATACTCGTTCCACTTCCAGAACCGGGCTACGGCGAGGCAGTTCTCCGGGGGAAAACGGCCCTTCGCGAAGGGCAGATCTGCCGAGCTCATTGCGCGAAAGCGAAAGCAAAGGACGCTTTTCTCCCTCTAACCGCTTTCGTCAGAGGAACGGGGGAAGTCACAGTGTTCTTTCTCTCCCTGAGATACAGACAATGTGACGCTGCTCCTGAGCTCCGTTGCTGGCAAGGAACTGAAAGTGACATACATTCCTGTGGGAAACTCAGGGCTCTGCTAGGATTTCTCTAGGCAGTGTGTTTTCCCTGGGCCTCACTGTAGCAACACTATCTCGCCAGGGCAACACTGCATGGCACTTCCTCTGCCAGGAGGGAGCTGCTGCTTTGTAGTTTGTGCTGGGAAACCTTGCTTTGGCAAGTGCGAATTGACCGCATTCAGGCAGAAAGAAAAGAGAATAGCAAGAGGCCTTTTCTCCCCGGCTGCTCTGCCAAGCCCTTCCAGCTCAAACTATGTCGTTGCTCCTCTGGAAGGATCCCTGCACCGCGGCGTAGTTTTTCCGAAGAAGCCCTGCGTTTGCAAGAGCAAATGAGGAATTCGTGGCAGGAAAGAGGAAGGAAAGAAAGTTTCTCTCCCTCTGCCTGCTTTGCTCAGAGGACTGGATGAAGTCAGGGACTTCTCCCTTTCACTGAGAAACGTGCGGGCTGCTGTTGCCTGGGCGCTCTCTTCTTTGCAAAAGAGTCTGCAGTTCCACGCTTTGAACCGTGGAAAGGCGCCGGGCTCTGCTAAGATTTCCCCCGGCGCTTCGTTTGCCCTGGGCCAAAGCGAGCCTTCACAATAGCTGAACGCTAACACTGCATACTCGTTCCACTTCCAGAACCGGGCTACGGCGAGGCAGTTCTCCGGGGGAAAACGGCCCTTCGCGAAGGGCAGATCTGCCGAGCTCCTTGCGGGAAAGCGAAAGCAAAGGACGCTTTTCTCCCTCTAACCGCTTTCGTCAGAGGAACGGGGGAAGTCACAGTGTTCTTTCTCTCCCTGAGATACACACAATCTGACGTTGCCTCTGAGCTCCGTTGCTGGCAAGGAACTGAAAGTGACACACATTCCTGTGGGGAAACACAGGGCTCTGCTAGGATTTCTGTAGGCAGTGTGTTTTCCCTGGGCCTCACTGTAGCAACACTATCTCGCCAGGGCAACACTGCATGGCACTTCCTCTGCCAGGAGAGAGTCGCTGCTTTGTAGTTTGTGCTGGGAAACCTTGCTTTGGCAAGTGCGAATTGACCGCATTCAGGCAGAAAGAAAAGAGAATAGCAAGAGGCCTTTTCTCCCCGGCTGCTCTGCCAAGCCCTTCCAGCTCAAACTATGTCGTTGCTCCTCTGGAAGGATCCCTGCACCGCGGCGTAGTTTTTCCGAAGAAGCCCTGCGTTTGCAAGAGCAAATGAGGAATTCGTGGCAGGAAAGAGGAAGGAAAGAAAGTTTCTCTCCCTCTGCCTGCTTTGCTCAGAGGACTGGATGAAGTCAGGGACTTCTCCCTTTCACTGAGAAACGTGCGGGCTGCTGTTGCCTGGGCGCTCTCTTCTTTGCAAAAGAGTCTGCAGTTCCACACTTTGAACCGTGGAAAGGCGCCGGGCTCTGCTAAGATTTCCCCCGGCGCTTCGTTTGCCCTGGGCCAAAGCGAGCCTTCACAATAGCTGAACGCTAACACTGCATACTCGTTCCACTTCCAGAACCGGGCTACGGCGAGGCAGTTCTCCGGGGGAAAACGGCCCTTCGCGAAGGGCAGATCTGCCGAGCTCATTGCGCGAAAGCGAAAGCAAAGGACGCTTTTCTCCCTCTAACCGCTTTCGTCAGAGGAACGGGGGAAGTCACAGTGTTCTTTCTCTCCCTGAGATACAGACAATGTGACGCTGCCCCTGAGCTCCGTTGCTGGCAAGGAACTGAAAGTGACATACATTCCTGTGGGAAACTCAGGGCTCTGCTAGGATTTCTCTAGGCAGTGTGTTTTCCCTGGGCCTCACTGTAGCAACACTATCTCGCCAGGGCAACACTGCATGGCACTTCCTCTGCCAGGAGAGAGCTGCTGCTTTGTAGTTTGTGCTGGGAAACCTTGCTTTGGCAAGTGCGAATTGACCGCATTCAGGCAGAAAGAAAAGAGAATAGCAAGAGGCCTTTTCTCCCCGGCTGCTCTGCCAAGCCCTTCCAGCTCAAACTATGTCGTTGCTCCTCTGGAAGGATCCCTGCACCGCGGCGTAGTTTTTCCGAAGAAGCCCTGCGTTTGCAAGAGCAAATGAGGAATTCGTGGCAGGAAAGAGGAAGGAAAGAAAGTTTCTCTCCCTCTGCCTGCTTTGCTCAGAGGACTGGATGAAGTCAGGGACTTCTCCCTTTCACTGAGAAACGTGCGGGCTGCTGTTGCATGGGCGCTCTCTTCTTTGCAAAAGAGTCTGCAGTTCCACGCTTTGAACCGTGGAAAGGCGCCGGGCTCTGCTAAGATTTCCCCCGGCGCTTCGTTTGCCCTGGGCCAAAGCGAGCCTTCACAATAGCTGAACGCTAACACTGCATACTCGTTCCACTTCCAGAACCGGGCTACGGCGAGGCAGTTCTCCGGGGGAAAACGGCCCTTCGCGAAGGGCAGATCTGCCGAGCTCCTTGCGGGAAAGCGAAAGCAATGGACGCTTTTCTCCCTCTAACCGCTTTCGTCAGAGGAATGGGGGAAGTCACAGTGTTCTTTCTCTCCCTGAGATACACACAATCTGACGTTGCCTCTGAGCTCCGTTGCTGGCAAGGAACTGAAACTGACATACATTGCTGTGGGGAAACACAGGGCTCTGCTAGGATTTCTCTAGGCAGTGTGTTTTCCCTGGGCCTCACTGTAGCAACACTATCTCGCCAGGGCAACACTGCATGGCACTTCCTCTGCCAGGAGGGAGCTGCTGCTTTGTAGTTTGTGCTGGGAAACCTTGCTTTGGCAAGTGCGAATTGACCGCATTCAGGCAGAAAGAAAAGAGAATAGCAAGAGGCCTTTTCTCCCCGGCTGCTCTGCCAAGCCCTTCCAGCTCAAACTATGTCGTTGCTCCTCTGGAAGGATCCCTGCACCGCGGCGTAGTTTTTCCGAAGAAGCCCTGCGTTTGCAAGAGCAAATGAGGAATTCGTGGCAGGAAAGAGGAAGGAAAGAAAGTTTCTCTCCCTCTGCCTGCTTTGCTCAGAGGACTGGATGAAGTCAGGGACTTCTCCCTTTCACTGAGAAACGTGCGGGCTGCTGTTGCCTGGGCGCTCTCTTCTTTGCAAAAGAGTCTGCAGTTCCACGCTTTGAACCGTGGAAAGGCGCCGGGCTCTGCTAAGATTCCCCCCGGCGCTTCGTTTGCCCTGGGCCAAAGCGAACCTTCACAATAGCTGAACGCTAACACTGCATACTCGTTCCACTTCCAGAACCGGGCTACGGCGAGGCAGTTCTCCGGGGGAAAACGGCCCTTCGCGAAGGGCAGATCTGCCGAGCTCCTTGCGGGAAAGCGAAAGCAAAGGACGCTTTTCTCCCTCTAACCGCTTTCGTCAGAGGAACGGGGGAAGTCACAGTGTTCTTTCTCTCCCTGAGATACACACAATCTGACGTTGCCTCTGAGCTCCGTTGCTGGCAAGGAACTGAAAGTGACATACATTGCTGTGGGGAAACACAGGGCTCTGCTAGGATTTCTGTAGGCAGTGTGTTTTCCCTGGGCCTCACTGTAGCAACACTATCTCGCCAGGGCAACACTGCATGGCACTTCCTCTGCCAGGAGAGAGTCGCTGCTTTGTAGTTTGTGCTGGGAAACCTTGCTTTGGCAAGTGCGAATTGACCGCATTCAGGCAGAAAGAAAAGAGAATAGCAAGAGGCCTTTTCTCCCCGGCTGCTCTGCCAAGCCCTTCCAGCTCAAACTATGTCGTTGCTCCTCTGGAAGGATCCCTGCACCGCGGCCTAGTTTTTCCGAAGAAGCCCTGCGTTTGCAAGAGTAAATGAGGAATTCGTGGCAGGAAAGAGGAAGGAAAGAAAGTTTCTCTCCCTCTGCCTGCTTTGCTCAGAGGACTGGATGAAGTCAGGGACTTCTCCCTTTCACTGAGAAACGTGCGGGCTGCTGTTGCCTGGGCGCTCTCTTCTTTGCAAAAGAGTCTGCAGTTCCACGCTTTGAACCGTGGAAAGGCGCCGGGCTCTGCTAAGATTTCCCCCGGCGCTTCGTTTGCCCTGGGCCAAAGCGAGCCTTCACAATAGCTGAACCCTAACACTGCATACTCGTTCCACTTCCAGAACCGGGCTACGGCGAGGCAGTTCTCCGGGGGAAAACGGCCCTTCGCGAAGGGCAGATCTGCCGAGCTCCTTGCGGGAAAGCGAAAGCAAAGGACGCTTTTCTCCCTCTAACCGCTTTCGTCAGAGGAACGGGGGAAGTCACAGTGTTCTTTCTCTCCCTGAGATACACACAATCTGACGTTGCCTCTGAGCTCCGTTGCTGGCAAGGAACTGAAAGTGACATACATTGCTGTGGGGCAACACAGGGCTCTGCTAGGATTTCTGTAGGCAGTGTGTTTTCCCTGGGCCTCACTGTAGCAACACTATCTCGCCAGGGCAACACTGCATGGCACTTCCTCTGCCAGGAGAGAGTAGCTGCTTTGTAGTTTGTGCTGGGAAACCTTGCTTTAGCAAGTGCGAATTGACCGCATTCAGGCAGAAAGAAAAGAGAATAGCAAGAGGCCTTTTCTCCCCGGCTGCTCTGCCAAGCCCTTCCAGCTCAAACTATGTCGTTGCTCCTCTGGAAGGATCCCTGCACCGCGGCCTAGTTTTTCCGAAGAAGCCCTGCGTTTGCAAGAGCAAATGAGGAATTCGTGGCAGGAAAGAGGAAGGAAAGAAAGTTTCTCTCCCTCTGCCTGCTTTGCTCAGAGGACTGGATGAAGTCAGGGACTTCTCCCTTTCACTGAGAAACGTGCGGGCTGCTGTTGCCTGGGCGCTCTCTTCTTTGCAAAAGAGTCTGCAGTTCCACGCTTTGAACCGTGGAAAGGCGCCGGGCTCTGCTAAGATTTCCCCCGGCGCTTCGTTTGCCCTGGGCCAAAGCGAGCCTTCACAATAGCTGAACCCTAACACTGCATACTCGTTCCACTTCCAGAACCGGGCTACGGCAAGGCAGTTCTCCGGGGGAAAACGGCCCTTCGCGAAGGGCAGATCTGCCGAGCTCCTTGCGGGAAAGCGAAAGCAAAGGACGCTTTTCTCCCTCTAACCGCTTTCGTCAGAGGAACGGGGGAAGTCACAGTGTTCTTTCTCTCCCTGAGATACACACAATCTGACGTTGCCTCTGAGCTCCGTTGCTGGCAAGGAACTGAAACTGACATACATTCCTGTGGGGAAACTCAGGGCTCTGCTAGGATTTCTCTAGGCAGTGTGTTTTCCCTGGGCCTCACTGTAGCAACACTATCTCGCCAGGGCAACACTGCATGGCACTTCCTCTGCCAGGAGAGAGCTGCTGCTTTGTAGTTTGTGCTGGGAAAACTTGCTTTGGCAAGTGCCAATTGACCGCATTCAGGCAGAAAGAAAAGAGAATAGCAAGAGGCCTTTTCTCCCCGGCTGCTCTGCCAAGCCCTTCCAGCTCAAACTATGTCGTTGCTCCTCTGGAAGGATCCCTGCACCGCGGCGTAGTTTTTCCGAAGAAGCCCTGCGTTTGCAAGAGCAAATGAGGAATTCGTGGCAGGAAAGAGGAAGGAAAGAAAGTTTCTCTCCCTCTGCCTGCTTTGCTCAGAGGACTGGATGAAGTCAGGGACTTCTCCCTTTCACTGAGAAACGTGCGGGCTGCTGTTGCCTGGGCGCTCTCTTCTTTGCAAAAGAGTCTGCAGTTCCACGCTTTGAACCGTGGAAAGGCGCCGGGCTCTGCTAAGATTTCCCCCGGCGCTTCGTTTGCCCTGGGCCAAAGCGAGCCTTCACAATAGCTGAACCCTAACACTGCATACTCGTTCCACTTCCAGAACCGGGCTACGGCGAGGCAGTTCTCCGGGGGAAAACGGCCCTTCGCGAAGGGCAGATCTGCCGAGCTCCTTGCGGGAAAGCGAAAGCAAAGGACGCTTTTCTCCCTCTAACCGCTTTCGTCAGAGGAACGGGGGAAGTCACAGTGTTCTTTCTCTCCCTGAGATACACACAATCTGACGTTGCCTCTGAGCTCCGTTGCTGGCAAGGAACTGAAAGTGACATACATTGCTGTGGGGAAACACAGGGCTCTGCTAGGATTTCTCTAGGCAGTGTGTTTTCCCTGGGCCTCACTGTAGCAACACTATCTCGCCAGGGCAACACTGCATGGCACTTCCTCTGCCAGGAGAGAGTCGCTGCTTTGTAGTTTGTGCTGGGAAACCTTGCTTTGGCAAGTGCGAATTGACCGCATTCAGGCAGAAAGAAAAGAGAATAGCAAGAGGCCTTTTCTCCCCGGCTGCTCTGCCAAGCCCTTCCAGCTCAAACTATGTCGTTGCTCCTCTGGAAGGATCCCTGCACCGCGGCCTAGTTTTTCCGAAGAAGCCCTGCGTTTGCAAGAGCAAATGAGGAATTCGTGGCAGGAAAGAGGAAGGAAAGAAAGTTTCTCTCCCTCTGCCTGCTTTGCTCAGAGGACTGGATGAAGTCAGGGACTTCTCCCTTTCACTGAGAAACGTGCGGGCTGCTGTTGCCTGGGCGCTCTCTTCTTTGCAAAAGAGTCTGCAGTTCCACGCTTTGAACCGTGGAAAGGCGCCGGGCTCTGCTAAGATTTCCCCCGGCGCTTCGTTTGCCCTGGGCCAAAGCGAGCCTTCACAATAGCTGAACGCTAACACTGCATACTCGTTCCACTTCCAGAACCGGGCTACGGCGAGGCAGTTCTCCGGGGGAAAACGGCCCTTCGCGAAGGGCAGATCTGCCGAGCTCATTGCGCGAAAGCGAAAGCAAAGGACGCTTTTCTCCCTCTAACCGCTTTCGTCAGAGGAACGGGGGAAGTCACAGTGTTCTTTCTCTCCCTGAGATACACACAATCTGACGTTGCCTCTGAGCTCCGTTGCTGGCAAGGAACTGAAAGTGACATACATTGCTGTGGGGAAACACAGGGCTCTGCTAGGATTTCTGTAGGCAGTGTGTTTTCCCTGGGCCTCACTGTAGCAACACTATCTCGCCAGGGCAACACTGCATGGCACTTCCTCTGCCAGGAGAGAGTCGCTGCTTTGTAGTTTGTGCTGGGAAACCTTGCTTTGGCAAGTGCGAATTGACCGCATTCAGGCAGAAAGAAAAGAGAATAGCAAGAGGCCTTTTCTCCCCGGCTGCTCTGCCAAGCCCTTCCAGCTCAAACTATGTCGTTGCTCCTCTGGAAGGATCCCTGCACCGCGGCCTAGTTTTTCCGAAGAAGCCCTGCGTTTGCAAGAGTAAATGAGGAATTCGTGGCAGGAAAGAGGAAGGAAAGAAAGTTTCTCTCCCTCTGCCTGCTTTGCTCAGAGGACTGGATGAAGTCAGGGAGTTCTCCCTTTCACTGAGAAACGTGCGGGCTGCTGTTGCCTGGGCGCTCTCTTCTTTGCAAAAGAGTCTGCAGTTCCACGCTTTGAACCGTGGAAAGGCGCCGGGCTCTGCTAAGATTTCCCCCGGCTCTTCGTTTGCCCTGGGCCAAAGCGAGCCTTCACAATAGCTGAACGCTAACACTGCATACTCGTTCCACTTCCAGAACCGGGCTACGGCGAGGCAGTTCTCCGGGGGAAAACGGCCCTTCGCGAAGGGCAGATCTGCCGAGCTCCTTGTGGGAAAGCGAAAGCAAAGGACGCTTTTCTCCCTCTAACCGCTTTCGTCAGAGGAACGGGGGAAGTCACAGTGTTCTTTCTCTCCCTGAGATACACACAATGTGACGCTGCCCCTGAGCTCCGTTGCTGGCAAGGAACTGAAAGTGACATACATTCCTGTGGGAAACTCAGGGCTCTGCTAGGATTTCTCTAGGCAGTGTGTTTTCCCTGGGCCTCACTGTAGCAACACTATCTCGCCAGGGCAACACTGCATGGCACTTCCTCTGCCAGGAGAGAGTCGCTGCTTTGTAGTTTGTGCTGGGAAACCTTGCTTTGGCAAGTGCGAATTGACCGCATTCAGGCAGAAAGAAAAGAGAATAGCAAGAGGCCTTTTCTCCCCGGCTGCTCTGCCAAGCCCTTCCAGCTCAAACTATGTCGTTGCTCCTCTGGAAGGATCCCTGCACCGCGGCGTAGTTTTTCCGAAGAAGCCCTGCGTTTGCAAGAGCAAATGAGGAATTCGTGGCAGGAAAGAGGAAGGAAAGAAAGTTTCTCTCCCTCTGCCTGCTTTGCTCAGAGGACTGGATGAAGTCAGGGACTTCTCCCTTTCACTGAGAAACGTGCGGGCTGCTGTTGCATGGGCGCTCTCTTCTTTGCAAAAGAGTCTGCAGTTCCACGCTTTGAACCGTGGAAAGGCGCCGGGCTCTGCTAAGATTTCCCCCGGCGCTTCGTTTGCCCTGGGCCAAAGCGAGCCTTCACAATAGCTGAACGCTAACACTGCATACTCGTTCCACTTCCAGAACCGGGCTACGGCGAGGCAGTTCTCCGGGGGAAAACGGCCCTTCGCGAAGGGCAGATCTGCCGAGCTCCTTGCGGGAAAGCGAAAGCAATGGACGCTTTTCTCCCTCTAACCGCTTTCGTCAGAGGAATGGGGGAAGTCACAGTGTTCTTTCTCTCCCTGAGATACACACAATCTGACGTTGCCTCTGAGCTCCGTTGCTGGCAAGGAACTGAAACTGACATACATTGCTGTGGGGAAACACAGGGCTCTGCTAGGATTTCTCTAGGCAGTGTGTTTTCCCTGGGCCTCACTGTAGCAACACTATCTCGCCAGGGCAACACTGCATGGCACTTCCTCTGCCAGGAGGGAGCTGCTGCTTTGTAGTTTGTGCTGGGAAACCTTGCTTTGGCAAGTGCGAATTGACCGCATTCAGGCAGAAAGAAAAGAGAATAGCAAGAGGCCTTTTCTCCCCGGCTGCTCTGCCAAGCCCTTCCAGCTCAAACTATGTCGTTGCTCCTCTGGAAGGATCCCTGCACCGCGGCGTAGTTTTTCCGAAGAAGCCCTGCGTTTGCAAGAGCAAATGAGGAATTCGTGGCAGGAAAGAGGAAGGAAAGAAAGTTTCTCTCCCTCTGCCTGCTTTGCTCAGAGGACTGGATGAAGTCAGGGACTTCTCCCTTTCACTGAGAAACGTGCGGGCTGCTGTTGCCTGGGCGCTCTCTTCTTTGCAAAAGAGTCTGCAGTTCCACGCTTTGAACCGTGGAAAGGCGCCGGGCTCTGCTAAGATTCCCCCCGGCGCTTCGTTTGCCCTGGGCCAAAGCGAACCTTCACAATAGCTGAACGCTAACACTGCATACTCGTTCCACTTCCAGAACCGGGCTACGGCGAGGCAGTTCTCCGGGGGAAAACGGCCCTTCGCGAAGGGCAGATCTGCCGAGCTCCTTGCGGGAAAGCGAAAGCAAAGGACGCTTTTCTCCCTCTAACCGCTTTCGTCAGAGGAACGGGGGAAGTCACAGTGTTCTTTCTCTCCCTGAGATACACACAATCTGACGTTGCCTCTGAGCTCCGTTGCTGGCAAGGAACTGAAAGTGACATACATTGCTGTGGGGAAACACAGGGCTCTGCTAGGATTTCTGTAGGCAGTGTGTTTTCCCTGGGCCTCACTGTAGCAACACTATCTCGCCAGGGCAACACTGCATGGCACTTCCTCTGCCAGGAGAGAGTCGCTGCTTTGTAGTTTGTGCTGGGAAACCTTGCTTTGGCAAGTGCGAATTGACCGCATTCAGGCAGAAAGAAAAGAGAATAGCAAGAGGCCTTTTCTCCCCGGCTGCTCTGCCAAGCCCTTCCAGCTCAAACTATGTCGTTGCTCCTCTGGAAGGATCCCTGCACCGCGGCCTAGTTTTTCCGAAGAAGCCCTGCGTTTGCAAGAGTAAATGAGGAATTCGTGGCAGGAAAGAGGAAGGAAAGAAAGTTTCTCTCCCTCTGCCTGCTTTGCTCAGAGGACTGGATGAAGTCAGGGACTTCTCCCTTTCACTGAGAAACGTGCGGGCTGCTGTTGCCTGGGCGCTCTCTTCTTTGCAAAAGAGTCTGCAGTTCCACGCTTTGAACCGTGGAAAGGCGCCGGGCTCTGCTAAGATTTCCCCCGGCGCTTCGTTTGCCCTGGGCCAAAGCGAGCCTTCACAATAGCTGAACCCTAACACTGCATACTCGTTCCACTTCCAGAACCGGGCTACGGCGAGGCAGTTCTCCGGGGGAAAACGGCCCTTCGCGAAGGGCAGATCTGCCGAGCTCCTTGCGGGAAAGCGAAAGCAAAGGACGCTTTTCTCCCTCTAACCGCTTTCGTCAGAGGAACGGGGGAAGTCACAGTGTTCTTTCTCTCCCTGAGATACACACAATCTGACGTTGCCTCTGAGCTCCGTTGCTGGCAAGGAACTGAAAGTGACATACATTGCTGTGGGGCAACACAGGGCTCTGCTAGGATTTCTGTAGGCAGTGTGTTTTCCCTGGGCCTCACTGTAGCAACACTATCTCGCCAGGGCAACACTGCATGGCACTTCCTCTGCCAGGAGAGAGTAGCTGCTTTGTAGTTTGTGCTGGGAAACCTTGCTTTAGCAAGTGCGAATTGACCGCATTCAGGCAGAAAGAAAAGAGAATAGCAAGAGGCCTTTTCTCCCCGGCTGCTCTGCCAAGCCCTTCCAGCTCAAACTATGTCGTTGCTCCTCTGGAAGGATCCCTGCACCGCGGCCTAGTTTTTCCGAAGAAGCCCTGCGTTTGCAAGAGCAAATGAGGAATTCGTGGCAGGAAAGAGGAAGGAAAGAAAGTTTCTCTCCCTCTGCCTGCTTTGCTCAGAGGACTGGATGAAGTCAGGGACTTCTCCCTTTCACTGAGAAACGTGCGGGCTGCTGTTGCCTGGGCGCTCTCTTCTTTGCAAAAGAGTCTGCAGTTCCACGCTTTGAACCGTGGAAAGGCGCCGGGCTCTGCTAAGATTTCCCCCGGCGCTTCGTTTGCCCTGGGCCAAAGCGAGCCTTCACAATAGCTGAACCCTAACACTGCATACTCGTTCCACTTCCAGAACCGGGCTACGGCAAGGCAGTTCTCCGGGGGAAAACGGCCCTTCGCGAAGGGCAGATCTGCCGAGCTCCTTGCGGGAAAGCGAAAGCAAAGGACGCTTTTCTCCCTCTAACCGCTTTCGTCAGAGGAACGGGGGAAGTCACAGTGTTCTTTCTCTCCCTGAGATACACACAATCTGACGTTGCCTCTGAGCTCCGTTGCTGGCAAGGAACTGAAACTGACATACATTCCTGTGGGGAAACTCAGGGCTCTGCTAGGATTTCTCTAGGCAGTGTGTTTTCCCTGGGCCTCACTGTAGCAACACTATCTCGCCAGGGCAACACTGCATGGCACTTCCTCTGCCAGGAGAGAGCTGCTGCTTTGTAGTTTGTGCTGGGAAAACTTGCTTTGGCAAGTGCCAATTGACCGCATTCAGGCAGAAAGAAAAGAGAATAGCAAGAGGCCTTTTCTCCCCGGCTGCTCTGCCAAGCCCTTCCAGCTCAAACTATGTCGTTGCTCCTCTGGAAGGATCCCTGCACCGCGGCGTAGTTTTTCCGAAGAAGCCCTGCGTTTGCAAGAGCAAATGAGGAATTCGTGGCAGGAAAGAGGAAGGAAAGAAAGTTTCTCTCCCTCTGCCTGCTTTGCTCAGAGGACTGGATGAAGTCAGGGACTTCTCCCTTTCACTGAGAAACGTGCGGGCTGCTGTTGCCTGGGCGCTCTCTTCTTTGCAAAAGAGTCTGCAGTTCCACGCTTTGAACCGTGGAAAGGCGCCGGGCTCTGCTAAGATTTCCCCCGGCGCTTCGTTTGCCCTGGGCCAAAGCGAGCCTTCACAATAGCTGAACCCTAACACTGCATACTCGTTCCACTTCCAGAACCGGGCTACGGCGAGGCAGTTCTCCGGGGGAAAACGGCCCTTCGCGAAGGGCAGATCTGCCGAGCTCCTTGCGGGAAAGCGAAAGCAAAGGACGCTTTTCTCCCTCTAACCGCTTTCGTCAGAGGAACGGGGGAAGTCACAGTGTTCTTTCTCTCCCTGAGATACACACAATCTGACGTTGCCTCTGAGCTCCGTTGCTGGCAAGGAACTGAAAGTGACATACATTGCTGTGGGGAAACACAGGGCTCTGCTAGGATTTCTCTAGGCAGTGTGTTTTCCCTGGGCCTCACTGTAGCAACACTATCTCGCCAGGGCAACACTGCATGGCACTTCCTCTGCCAGGAGAGAGTCGCTGCTTTGTAGTTTGTGCTGGGAAACCTTGCTTTGGCAAGTGCGAATTGACCGCATTCAGGCAGAAAGAAAAGAGAATAGCAAGAGGCCTTTTCTCCCCGGCTGCTCTGCCAAGCCCTTCCAGCTCAAACTATGTCGTTGCTCCTCTGGAAGGATCCCTGCACCGCGGCCTAGTTTTTCCGAAGAAGCCCTGCGTTTGCAAGAGCAAATGAGGAATTCGTGGCAGGAAAGAGGAAGGAAAGAAAGTTTCTCTCCCTCTGCCTGCTTTGCTCAGAGGACTGGATGAAGTCAGGGACTTCTCCCTTTCACTGAGAAACGTGCGGGCTGCTGTTGCCTGGGCGCTCTCTTCTTTGCAAAAGAGTCTGCAGTTCCACGCTTTGAACCGTGGAAAGGCGCCGGGCTCTGCTAAGATTTCCCCCGGCGCTTCGTTTGCCCTGGGCCAAAGCGAGCCTTCACAATAGCTGAACGCTAACACTGCATACTCGTTCCACTTCCAGAACCGGGCTACGGCGAGGCAGTTCTCCGGGGGAAAACGGCCCTTCGCGAAGGGCAGATCTGCCGAGCTCATTGCGCGAAAGCGAAAGCAAAGGACGCTTTTCTCCCTCTAACCGCTTTCGTCAGAGGAACGGGGGAAGTCACAGTGTTCTTTCTCTCCCTGAGATACACACAATCTGACGTTGCCTCTGAGCTCCGTTGCTGGCAAGGAACTGAAAGTGACATACATTGCTGTGGGGAAACACAGGGCTCTGCTAGGATTTCTGTAGGCAGTGTGTTTTCCCTGGGCCTCACTGTAGCAACACTATCTCGCCAGGGCAACACTGCATGGCACTTCCTCTGCCAGGAGAGAGTCGCTGCTTTGTAGTTTGTGCTGGGAAACCTTGCTTTGGCAAGTGCGAATTGACCGCATTCAGGCAGAAAGAAAAGAGAATAGCAAGAGGCCTTTTCTCCCCGGCTGCTCTGCCAAGCCCTTCCAGCTCAAACTATGTCGTTGCTCCTCTGGAAGGATCCCTGCACCGCGGCCTAGTTTTTCCGAAGAAGCCCTGCGTTTGCAAGAGTAAATGAGGAATTCGTGGCAGGAAAGAGGAAGGAAAGAAAGTTTCTCTCCCTCTGCCTGCTTTGCTCAGAGGACTGGATGAAGTCAGGGAGTTCTCCCTTTCACTGAGAAACGTGCGGGCTGCTGTTGCCTGGGCGCTCTCTTCTTTGCAAAAGAGTCTGCAGTTCCACGCTTTGAACCGTGGAAAGGCGCCGGGCTCTGCTAAGATTTCCCCCGGCTCTTCGTTTGCCCTGGGCCAAAGCGAGCCTTCACAATAGCTGAACGCTAACACTGCATACTCGTTCCACTTCCAGAACCGGGCTACGGCGAGGCAGTTCTCCGGGGGAAAACGGCCCTTCGCGAAGGGCAGATCTGCCGAGCTCCTTGTGGGAAAGCGAAAGCAAAGGACGCTTTTCTCCCTCTAACCGCTTTCGTCAGAGGAACGGGGGAAGTCACAGTGTTCTTTCTCTCCCTGAGATACACACAATCTGACGTTGCCTCTGAGCTCCGTTGCTGGCAAGGAACTGAAAGTGACATACATTGCTGTGGGGCAACACAGGGCTCTGCTAGGATTTCTGTAGGCAGTGTGTTTTCCCTGGGCCTCACTGTAGCAACACTATCTCGCCAGGGCAACACTGCATGGCACTTCCTCTGCCAGGAGAGAGTAGCTGCTTTGTAGTTTGTGCTGGGAAACCTTGCTTTAGCAAGTGCGAATTGACCGCATTCAGGCAGAAAGAAAAGAGAATAGCAAGAGGCCTTTTCTCCCCGGCTGCTCTGCCAAGCCCTTCCAGCTCAAACTATGTCGTTGCTCCTCTGGAAGGATCCCTGCACCGCGGCCTAGTTTTTCCGAAGAAGCCCTGCGTTTGCAAGAGCAAATGAGGAATTCGTGGCAGGAAAGAGGAAGGAAAGAAAGTTTCTCTCCCTCTGCCTGCTTTGCTCAGAGGACTGGATGAAGTCAGGGACTTCTCCCTTTCACTGAGAAACGTGCGGGCTGCTGTTGCCTGGGCGCTCTCTTCTTTGCAAAAGAGTCTGCAGTTCCACGCTTTGAACCGTGGAAAGGCGCCGGGCTCTGCTAAGATTTCCCCCGGCGCTTCGTTTGCCCTGGGCCAAAGCGAGCCTTCACAATAGCTGAACCCTAACACTGCATACTCGTTCCACTTCCAGAACCGGGCTACGGCAAGGCAGTTCTCCGGGGGAAAACGGCCCTTCGCGAAGGGCAGATCTGCCGAGCTCCTTGCGGGAAAGCGAAAGCAAAGGACGCTTTTCTCCCTCTAACCGCTTTCGTCAGAGGAACGGGGGAAGTCACAGTGTTCTTTCTCTCCCTGAGATACACACAATCTGACGTTGCCTCTGAGCTCCGTTGCTGGCAAGGAACTGAAACTGACATACATTCCTGTGGGGAAACTCAGGGCTCTGCTAGGATTTCTCTAGGCAGTGTGTTTTCCCTGGGCCTCACTGTAGCAACACTATCTCGCCAGGGCAACACTGCATGGCACTTCCTCTGCCAGGAGAGAGCTGCTGCTTTGTAGTTTGTGCTGGGAAAACTTGCTTTGGCAAGTGCCAATTGACCGCATTCAGGCAGAAAGAAAAGAGAATAGCAAGAGGCCTTTTCTCCCCGGCTGCTCTGCCAAGCCCTTCCAGCTCAAACTATGTCGTTGCTCCTCTGGAAGGATCCCTGCACCGCGGCGTAGTTTTTCCGAAGAAGCCCTGCGTTTGCAAGAGCAAATGAGGAATTCGTGGCAGGAAAGAGGAAGGAAAGAAAGTTTCTCTCCCTCTGCCTGCTTTGCTCAGAGGACTGGATGAAGTCAGGGACTTCTCCCTTTCACTGAGAAACGTGCGGGCTGCTGTTGCCTGGGCGCTCTCTTCTTTGCAAAAGAGTCTGCAGTTCCACGCTTTGAACCGTGGAAAGGCGCCGGGCTCTGCTAAGATTTCCCCCGGCGCTTCGTTTGCCCTGGGCCAAAGCGAGCCTTCACAATAGCTGAACCCTAACACTGCATACTCGTTCCACTTCCAGAACCGGGCTACGGCGAGGCAGTTCTCCGGGGGAAAACGGCCCTTCGCGAAGGGCAGATCTGCCGAGCTCCTTGCGGGAAAGCGAAAGCAAAGGACGCTTTTCTCCCTCTAACCGCTTTCGTCAGAGGAACGGGGGAAGTCACAGTGTTCTTTCTCTCCCTGAGATACACACAATCTGACGTTGCCTCTGAGCTCCGTTGCTGGCAAGGAACTGAAAGTGACATACATTGCTGTGGGGAAACACAGGGCTCTGCTAGGATTTCTCTAGGCAGTGTGTTTTCCCTGGGCCTCACTGTAGCAACACTATCTCGCCAGGGCAACACTGCATGGCACTTCCTCTGCCAGGAGAGAGTCGCTGCTTTGTAGTTTGTGCTGGGAAACCTTGCTTTGGCAAGTGCGAATTGACCGCATTCAGGCAGAAAGAAAAGAGAATAGCAAGAGGCCTTTTCTCCCCGGCTGCTCTGCCAAGCCCTTCCAGCTCAAACTATGTCGTTGCTCCTCTGGAAGGATCCCTGCACCGCGGCCTAGTTTTTCCGAAGAAGCCCTGCGTTTGCAAGAGCAAATGAGGAATTCGTGGCAGGAAAGAGGAAGGAAAGAAAGTTTCTCTCCCTCTGCCTGCTTTGCTCAGAGGACTGGATGAAGTCAGGGACTTCTCCCTTTCACTGAGAAACGTGCGGGCTGCTGTTGCCTGGGCGCTCTCTTCTTTGCAAAAGAGTCTGCAGTTCCACGCTTTGAACCGTGGAAAGGCGCCGGGCTCTGCTAAGATTTCCCCCGGCGCTTCGTTTGCCCTGGGCCAAAGCGAGCCTTCACAATAGCTGAACGCTAACACTGCATACTCGTTCCACTTCCAGAACCGGGCTACGGCGAGGCAGTTCTCCGGGGGAAAACGGCCCTTCGCGAAGGGCAGATCTGCCGAGCTCATTGCGCGAAAGCGAAAGCAAAGGACGCTTTTCTCCCTCTAACCGCTTTCGTCAGAGGAACGGGGGAAGTCACAGTGTTCTTTCTCTCCCTGAGATACACACAATCTGACGTTGCCTCTGAGCTCCGTTGCTGGCAAGGAACTGAAAGTGACATACATTGCTGTGGGGAAACACAGGGCTCTGCTAGGATTTCTGTAGGCAGTGTGTTTTCCCTGGGCCTCACTGTAGCAACACTATCTCGCCAGGGCAACACTGCATGGCACTTCCTCTGCCAGGAGAGAGTCGCTGCTTTGTAGTTTGTGCTGGGAAACCTTGCTTTGGCAAGTGCGAATTGACCGCATTCAGGCAGAAAGAAAAGAGAATAGCAAGAGGCCTTTTCTCCCCGGCTGCTCTGCCAAGCCCTTCCAGCTCAAACTATGTCGTTGCTCCTCTGGAAGGATCCCTGCACCGCGGCCTAGTTTTTCCGAAGAAGCCCTGCGTTTGCAAGAGTAAATGAGGAATTCGTGGCAGGAAAGAGGAAGGAAAGAAAGTTTCTCTCCCTCTGCCTGCTTTGCTCAGAGGACTGGATGAAGTCAGGGAGTTCTCCCTTTCACTGAGAAACGTGCGGGCTGCTGTTGCCTGGGCGCTCTCTTCTTTGCAAAAGAGTCTGCAGTTCCACGCTTTGAACCGTGGAAAGGCGCCGGGCTCTGCTAAGATTTCCCCCGGCTCTTCGTTTGCCCTGGGCCAAAGCGAGCCTTCACAATAGCTGAACGCTAACACTGCATACTCGTTCCACTTCCAGAACCGGGCTACGGCGAGGCAGTTCTCCGGGGGAAAACGGCCCTTCGCGAAGGGCAGATCTGCCGAGCTCCTTGTGGGAAAGCGAAAGCAAAGGACGCTTTTCTCCCTCTAACCGCTTTCGTCAGAGGAACGGGGGAAGTCACAGTGTTCTTTCTCTCCCTGAGATACACACAATCTGACGTTGCCTCTGAGCTCCGTTGCTGGCAAGGAACTGAAAGTGACATACATTGCTGTGGGGCAACACAGGGCTCTGCTAGGATTTCTGTAGGCAGTGTGTTTTCCCTGGGCCTCACTGTAGCAACACTATCTCGCCAGGGCAACACTGCATGGCACTTCCTCTGCCAGGAGAGAGTAGCTGCTTTGTAGTTTGTGCTGGGAAACCTTGCTTTAGCAAGTGCGAATTGACCGCATTCAGGCAGAAAGAAAAGAGAATAGCAAGAGGCCTTTTCTCCCCGGCTGCTCTGCCAAGCCCTTCCAGCTCAAACTATGTCGTTGCTCCTCTGGAAGGATCCCTGCACCGCGGCCTAGTTTTTCCGAAGAAGCCCTGCGTTTTCAAGAGCAAATGAGGAATTCGTGGCAGGAAAGAGGAAGGAAAGAAAGTTTCTCTCCCTCTGCCTGCTTTGCTCAGAGGACTGGATGAAGTCAGGGACTTCTCCCTTTCACTGAGAAACGTGCGGGCTGCTGTTGCCTGGGCGCTCTCTTCTTTGCAAAAGAGTCTGCAGTTCCACGCTTTGAACCGTGGAAAGGCGCCGGGCTCTGCTAAGATTTCCCCCGGCGCTTCGTTTGCCCTGGGCCAAAGCGAGCCTTCACAATAGCTGAACGCTAACACTGCATACTCGTTCCACTTCCAGAACCGGGCTACGGCGAGGCAGTTCTCCGGGGGAAAACGGCCCTTCGCGAAGGGCAGATCTGCCGAGCTCATTGCGCGAAAGCGAAAGCAAAGGACGCTTTTCTCCCTCTAACCGCTTTCGTCAGAGGAACGGGGGAAGTCACAGTGTTCTTTCTCTCCCTGAGATACACACAATCTGACGTTGCCTCTGAGCTCCGTTGCTGGCAAGGAACTGAAAGTGACATACATTGCTGTGGGGAAACACAGGGCTCTGCTAGGATTTCTGTAGGCAGTGTGTTTTCCCTGGGCCTCACTGTAGCAACACTATCTCGCCAGGGCAACACTGCATGGCACTTCCTCTGCCAGGAGAGAGTCGCTGCTTTGTAGTTTGTGCTGGGAAACCTTGCTTTGGCAAGTGCGAATTGACCGCATTCAGGCAGAAAGAAAAGAGAATAGCAAGAGGCCTTTTCTCCCCGGCTGCTCTGCCAAGCCCTTCCAGCTCAAACTATGTCGTTGCTCCTCTGGAAGGATCCCTGCACCGCGGCCTAGTTTTTCCGAAGAAGCCCTGCGTTTGCAAGAGTAAATGAGGAATTCGTGGCAGGAAAGAGGAAGGAAAGAAAGTTTCTCTTCCTCTGCCTGCTTTGCTCAGAGGACTGGATGAAGTCAGGGAGTTCTCCCTTTCACTGAGAAACGTGCGGGCTGCTGTTGCCTGGGCGCTCTCTTCTTTGCAAAAGAGTCTGCAGTTCCACGCTTTGAACCGTGGAAAGGCGCCGGGCTCTGCTAAGATTTCCCCCGGCTCTTCGTTTGCCCTGGGCCAAAGCGAGCCTTCACAATAGCTGAACGCTAACACTGCATACTCGTTCCACTTCCAGAACCGGGCTACGGCGAGGCAGTTCTCCGGGGGAAAACGGCCCTTCGCGAAGGGCAGATCTGCCGAGCTCCTTGCGGGAAAGCGAAAGCAAAGGACGCTTTTCTCCCTCTAACCGCTTTCGTCAGAGGAACGGGGGAAGTCACAGTGTTCTTTCTCTCCCTGAGATACACACAATCTGACGTTGCCTCTGAGCTCCGTTGCTGGCAAGGAACTGAAAGTGACATACATTGCTGTGGGGAAACACAGGGCTCTGCTAGGATTTCTGTAGGCAGTGTGTTTTCCCTGGGCCTCACTGTAGCAACACTATCTCGCCAGGGCAACACTGCATGGCACTTCCTCTGCCAGGAGAGAGTAGCTGCTTTGTAGTTTGTGCTGGGAAACCTTGCTTTAGCAAGTGCGAATTGACCGCATTCAGGCAGAAAGAAAAGAGAATAGCAAGAGGCCTTTTCTCCCCGGCTGCTCTGCCAAGCCCTTCCAGCTCAAACTATGTCGTTGCTCCTCTGGAAGGATCCCTGCACCGCGGCCTAGTTTTTCCGAAGAAGCCCTGCGTTTTCAAGAGCAAATGAGGAATTCGTGGCAGGAAAGAGGAAGGAAAGAAAGTTTCTCTCCCTCTGCCTGCTTTGCTCAGAGGACGGGATGAAGTCAGGGACTTCTCCCTTTCACTGAGAAACGTGCGGGCTGCTGTTGCCTGGGCGCTCTCTTCTTTGCAAAAGAGTCTGCAGTTCCACGCTTTGAACCGTGGAAAGGCGCCGGGCTCTGCTAAGATTTCCCCCGGCGCTTCGTTTGCCCTGGGCCAAAGCGAGCCTTCACAATAGCTGAACCCTAACACTGCATACTCGTTCCACTTCCAGAACCGGGCTACGGCGAGGCAGTTCTCCGGGGGAAAACGGCCCTTCGCGAAGGGCAGATCTGCCGAGCTCCTTGCGGGAAAGCGAAAGCAAAGGACGCTTTTCTCCCTCTAACCGCTTTCGTCAGAGGAACGGGGGAAGTCACAGTGTTCTTTCTCTCCCTGAGATACACACAATCTGACGTTGCCTCTGAGCTCCGTTGCTGGCAAGGAACTGAAAGTGACATACATTGCTGTGGGGCAACACAGGGCTCTGCTAGGATTTCTGTAGGCAGTGTGTTTTCCCTGGGCCTCACTGTAGCAACACTATCTCGCCAGGGCAACACTGCATGGCACTTCCTCTGCCAGGAGAGAGTAGCTGCTTTGTAGTTTGTGCTGGGAAACCTTGCTTTAGCAAGTGCGAATTGACCGCATTCAGGCAGAAAGAAAAGAGAATAGCAAGAGGCCTTTTCTCCCCGGCTGCTCTGCCAAGCCCTTCCAGCTCAAACTATGTCGTTGCTCCTCTGGAAGGATCCCTGCACCGCGGCCTAGTTTTTCCGAAGAAGCCCTGCGTTTGCAAGAGCAAATGAGGAATTCGTGGCAGGAAAGAGGAAGGAAAGAAAGTTTCTCTCCCTCTGCCTGCTTTGCTCAGAGGACTGGATGAAGTCAGGGACTTCTCCCTTTCACTGAGAAACGTGCGGGCTGCTGTTGCCTGGGCGCTCTCTTCTTTGCAAAAGAGTCTGCAGTTCCACGCTTTGAACCGTGGAAAGGCGCCGGGCTCTGCTAAGATTTCCCCCGGCGCTTCGTTTGCCCTGGGCCAAAGCGAGCCTTCACAATAGCTGAACCCTAACACTGCATACTCGTTCCACTTCCAGAACCGGGCTACGGCGAGGCAGTTCTCCGGGGGAAAACGGCCGTTCGCGAAGGGCAGATCTGCCGAGCTCCTTGCGGGAAAGCGAAAGCAAAGGACGCTTTTCTCCCTCTAACCGCTTTCGTCAGAGGAACGGGGGAAGTCACAGTGTTCTTTCTCTCCCTGAGATACACACAATCTGACGTTGCCTCTGAGCTCCGTTGCTGGCAAGGAACTGAAAGTGACATACATTGCTGTGGGGAAACACAGGGCTCTGCTAGGATTTCTGTAGGCAGTGTGTTTTCCCTGGGCCTCACTGTAGCAACACTATCTCACCAGGGCAACACTGCATGGCACTTCCTCTGCCAGGAGAGAGTCGCTGCTTTGTAGTTTGTGCTGGGAAACCTTGCTTTGGCAAGTGCGAATTGACCGCATTCAGGCAGAAAGAAAAGAGAATAGCAAGAGGCCTTTTCTCCCCGGCTGCTCTGCCAAGCCCTTCCAGCTCAAACTATGTCGTTGCTCCTCTGGAAGGATCCCTGCACCGCGGCCTAGTTTTTCCGAAGAAGCCCTGCGTTTGCAAGAGTAAATGAGGAATTCGTGGCAGGAAAGAGGAAGGAAAGAAAGTTTCTCTCCCTCTGCCTGCTTTGCTCAGAGGACTGGATGAAGTCAGGGACTTCTCCCTTTCACTGAGAAACGTGCGGGCTGCTGTTGCCTGGGCGCTCTCTTCTTTGCAAAAGAGTCTGCAGTTCCACGCTTTGAACCGTGGAAAGGCGCCGGGCTCTGCTAAGATTTCCCCCGGCGCTTCGTTTGCCCTGGGCCAAAGCGAGCCTTCACAATAGCTGAACGCTAACACTGCATACTCGTTCCACTTCCAGAACCGGGCTACGGCGAGGCAGTTCTCCGGGGGAAAACGGCCCTTCGCGAAGGGCAGATCTGCCGAGCTCCTTGCGGGAAAGCGAAAGCAAAGGACGCTTTTCTCCCTCTAACCGCTTTCGTCAGAGGAACGGGGGAAGTCACAGTGTTCTTTCTCTCCCTGAGATACACACAATCTGACGTTGCCTCTGAGCTCCGTTGCTGGCAAGGAACTGAAAGTGACATACATTGCTGTGGGGCAACACAGGGCTCTGCTAGGATTTCTGTAGGCAGTGTGTTTTCCCTGGGCCTCACTGTAGCAACACTATCTCGCCAGGGCAACACTGCATGGCACTTCCTCTGCCAGGAGGGAGCTGCTTTGTAGTTTGTGCTGGGAAACCTTGCTTTGGCAAGTGCGAATTGACCGCATTCAGGCAGAAAGAAAAGAGAATAGCAAGAGGCCTTTTCTCCCCGGCTGCTCTGCCAAGCCCTTCCAGCTCAAACTATGTCGTTGCTCCTCTGGAAGGATCCCTGCACCGCGGCCTAGTTTTTCCGAAGAAGCCCTGCGTTTGCAAGAGCAAATGAGGAATTCGTGGCAGGAAAGAGGAAGGAAAGAAAGTTTCTCTCCCTCTGCCTGCTTTGCTCAGAGGACTGGATGAAGTCAGGGACTTCTCCCTTTCACTGAGAAACGTGCGGGCTGCTGTTGCCTGGGCGCTCTCTTCTTTGCAAAAGAGTCTGCAGTTCCACGCTTTGAACCGTGGAAAGGCGCCGGGCTCTGCTAAGATTTCCCCCGGCGCTTCGTTTGCCCTGGGCCAAAGCGAGCCTTCACAATAGCTGAACGCTAACACTGCATACTCGTTCCACTTCCAGAACCGGGCTACGGCGAGGCAGTTCTCCGGGGGAAAACGGCCCTTCGCGAAGGGCAGATCTGCCGAGCTCCTTGCGGGAAAGCGAAAGCAAAGGACGCTTTTCTCCCTCTAACCGCTTTCGTCAGAGGAACGGGGGAAGTCACAGTGTTCTTTCTCTCCCTGAGATACACACAATCTGACGTTGCCTCTGAGCTCCGTTGCTGGCAAGGAACTGAAAGTGACATACATTGCTGTGGGGCAACACAGGGCTCTGCTAGGATTTCTGTAGGCAGTGTGTTTTCCCTGGGCCTCACTGTAGCAACACTATCTCGCCAGGGCAACACTGCATGGCACTTCCTCTGCCAGGAGAGAGTAGCTGCTTTGTAGTTTGTGCTGGGAAACCTTGCTTTAGCAAGTGCGAATTGACCGCATTCAGGCAGAAAGAAAAGAGAATAGCAAGAGGCCTTTTCTCCCCGGCTGCTCTGCCAAGCCCTTCCAGCTCAAACTATGTCGTTGCTCCTCTGGAAGGATCCCTGCACCGCGGCCTAGTTTTTCCGAAGAAGCCCTGCGTTTGCAAGAGCAAATGAGGAATTCGTGGCAGGAAAGAGGAAGGAAAGAAAGTTTCTCTCCCTCTGCCTGCTTTGCTCAGAGGACTGGATGAAGTCAGGGAGTTCTCCCTTTCACTGAGAAACGTGCGGGCTGCTGTTGCCTGGGCGCTCTCTTCTTTGCAAAAGAGTCTGCAGTTCCACGCTTTGAACCGTGGAAAGGCGCCGGGCTCTGCTAAGATTTCCCCCGGCGCTTCGTTTGCCCTGGGCCAAAGCGAGCCTTCACAATAGCTGAACGCTAACACTGCATACTCGTTCCACTTCCAGAACCGGGCTACGGCGAGGCAGTTCTCCGGGGGAAAACGGCCCTTCGCGAAGGGCAGATCTGCCGAGCTCCTTGCGGGAAAGCGAAAGCAAAGGACGCTTTTCTCCCTCTAACCGCTTTCGTCAGAGGAACGGGGGAAGTCACAGTGTTCTTTCTCTCCCTGAGATACACACAATCTGACGTTGCCTCTGAGCTCCGTTGCTGGCAAGGAACTGAAAGTGACATACATTGCTGTGGGGCAACACAGGGCTCTGCTAGGATTTCTGTAGGCAGTGTGTTTTCCCTGGGCCTCACTGTAGCAACACTATCTCGCCAGGGCAACACTGCATGGCACTTCCTCTGCCAGGAGAGAGTCGCTGCTTTGTAGTTTGTGCTGGGAAACCTTGCTTTGGCAAGTGCGAATTGACCGCATTCAGGCAGAAAGAAAAGAGAATAGCAAGAGGCCTTTTCTCCCCGGCTGCTCTGCCAAGCCCTTCCAGCTCAAACTATGTCGTTGTTCCTCTGGAAGGATCCCTGCACCGCGGCCTAGTTTTTCCGAAGAAGCCCTGCGTTTGCAAGAGCAAATGAGGAATTCGTGGCAGGAAAGAGGAAGGAAAGAAAGTTTCTCTCCCTCTGCCTGCTTTGCTCAGAGGACTGGATGAAGTCAGGGACTTCTCCCTTTCACTGAGAAACGTGCGGGCTGCTGTTGCCTGGGCGCTCTCTTCTTTGCAAAAGAGTCTGCAGTTCCACGCTTTGAACCGTGGAAAGGCGCCGGGCTCTGCTAAGATTTCCCCCGGCGCTTCGTTTGCCCTGGGCCAAAGCGAGCCTTCACAATAGCTGAACCCTAACACTGCATACTCGTTCCACTTCCAGAACCGGGCTACGGCGAGGCAGTTCTCCGGGGGAAAACGGCCCTTCGCGAAGGGCAGATCTGCCGAGCTCCTTGCGGGAAAGCGAAAGCAAAGGACGCTTTTCTCCCTCTAACCGCTTTCGTCAGAGGAACGGGGGAAGTCACAGTGTTCTTTCTCTCCCTGAGATACAGACAATGTGACGCTGCCCCTGAGCTCCGTTGCTGGCAAGGAACTGAAAGTGACATACATTCCTGTGGGAAACTCAGGGCTCTGCTAGGATTTCTCTAGGCAGTGTGTTTTCCCTGGGCCTCACTGTAGCAACACTATCTCGCCAGGGCAACACTGCATGGCACTTCCTCTGCCAGGAGGGAGCTGCTGCTTTGTAGTTTGTGCTGGGAAACCTTGCTTTGGCAAGTGCGAATTGACCGCATTCAGGCAGAAAGAAAAGAGAATAGCAAGAGGCCTTTTCTCCCCGGCTGCTCTGCCAAGCCCTTCCAGCTCAAACTATGTCGTTGCTCCTCTGGAAGGATCCCTGCACCGCGGCGTAGTTTTTCCGAAGAAGCCCTGCGTTTGCAAGAGCAAATGAGGAATTCGTGGCAGGAAAGAGGAAGGAAAGAAAGTTTCTCTCCCTCTGCCTGCTTTGCTCAGAGGACTGGATGAAGTCAGGGACTTCTCCCTTTCACTGAGAAACGTGCGGGCTGCTGTTGCCTGGGCGCTCTCTTCTTTGCAAAAGAGTCTGCAGTTCCACGCTTTGAACCGTGGAAAGGCGCCGGGCTCTGCTAAGATTTCCCCCGGCGCTTCGTTTGCCCTGGGCCAAAGCGAGCCTTCACAATAGCTGAACGCTAACACTGCATACTCGTTCCACTTCCAGAACCGGGCTACGGCGAGGCAGTTCTCCGGGGGAAAACGGCCCTTCGCGAAGGGCAGATCTGCCGAGCTCCTTGCGGGAAAGCGAAAGCAAAGGACGCTTTTCTCCCTCTAACCGCTTTCGTCAGAGGAACGGGGGAAGTCACAGTGTTCTTTCTCTCCCTGAGATACACACAATCTGACGTTGCCTCTGAGCTCCGTTGCTGGCAAGGAACTGAAAGTGACATACATTGCTGTGGGGCAACACAGGGCTCTGCTAGGATTTCTGTAGGCAGTGTGTTTTCCCTGGGCCTCACTGTAGCAACACTATCTCGCCAGGGCAACACTGCATGGCACTTCCTCTGCCAGGAGAGAGTCGCTGCTTTGTAGTTTGTGCTGGGAAACCTTGCTTTGGCAAGTGCGAATTGACCGCATTCAGGCAGAAAGAAAAGAGAATAGCAAGAGGCCTTTTCTCCCCGGCTGCTCTGCCAAGCCCTTCCAGCTCAAACTATGTCGTTGCTCCTCTGGAAGGATCCCTGCACCGCGGCGTAGTTTTTCCGAAGAAGCCCTGCGTTTGCAAGAGCAAATGAGGAATTCGTGGCAGGAAAGAGGAAGGAAAGAAAGTTTCTCTCCCTCTGCCTGCTTTGCTCAAAGGACTGGATGAAGTCAGGGACTTCTCCCTTTCACTGAGAAACGTGCGGGCTGCTGTTGCCTGGGCGCTCTCTTCTTTGCAAAAGAGTCTGCAGTTCCACGCTTTGAACCGTGGAAAGGCGCCGGGCTCTGCTAAGATTTCCCCCGGCGCTTCGTTTGCCCTGGGCCAAAGCGAGCCTTCACAATAGCTGAACCCTAACACTGCATACTCGTTCCACTTCCAGAACCGGGCTACGGCGAGGCAGTTCTCCGGGGGAAAACGGCCCTTCGCGAAGGGCAGATCTGCCGAGCTCCTTGCGGGAAAGCGAAAGCAAAGGACGCTTTTCTCCCTCTAACCGCTTTCGTCAGAGGAACGGGGGAAGTCACAGTGTTCTTTCTCTCCCTGAGATACACACAATCTGACGTTGCCTCTGAGCTCCGTTGCTGGCAAGGAACTGAAAGTGACATACATTGCTGTGGGGCAACACAGGGCTCTGCTAGGATTTCTCTAGGCAGTGTGTTTTCCCTGGGCCTCACTGTAGCAACACTATCTCGCCAGGGCAACACTGCATGGCACTTCCTCTGCCAGGAGAGAGTCGCTGCTTTGTAGTTTGTGCTGGGAAACCTTGCTTTGGCAAGTGCGAATTGACCGCATTCAGGCAGAAAGAAAAGAGAATAGCAAGAGGCCTTTTCTCCCCGGCTGCTCTGCCAAGCCCTTCCAGCTCAAACTATGTCGTTGCTCCTCTGGAAGGATCCCTGCACCGCGGCGTAGTTTTTCCGAAGAAGCCCTGCGTTTGCAAGAGCAAATGAGGAATTCGTGGCAGGAAAGAGGAAGGAAAGAAAGTTTCTCTCCCTCTGCCTGCTTTGCTCAGAGGACTGGATGAAGTCAGGGACTTCTCCCTTTCACTGAGAAACGTGCGGGCTGCTGTTGCCTGGGCGCTCTCTTCTTTGCAAAAGAGTCTGCAGTTCCACGCTTTGAACCGTGGAAAGGCGCCGGGCTCTGCTAAGATTTCCCCCGGCGCTTCGTTTGCCCTGGGCCAAAGCGAGCCTTCACAATAGCTGAACGCTAACACTGCATACTCGTTCCACTTCCAGAACCGGGCTACGGCGAGGCAGTTCTCCGGGGGAAAACGGCCCTTCGCGAAGGGCAGATCTGCCGAGCTCATTGCGCGAAAGCGAAAGCAAAGGACGCTTTTCTCCCTCTAACCGCTTTCGTCAGAGGAACGGGGGAAGTCACAGTGTTCTTTCTCTCCCTGAGATACAGACAATGTGACGCTGCCCCTGAGCTCCGTTGCTGGCAAGGAACTGAAAGTGACATACATTCCTGTGGGAAACTCAGGGCTCTGCTAGGATTTCTCTAGGCAGTGTGTTTTCCCTGGGCCTCACTGTAGCAACACTATCTCGCCAGGGCAACACTGCATGGCACTTCCTCTGCCAGGAGGGAGCTGCTGCTTTGTAGTTTGTGCTGGGAAACCTTGCTTTGGCAAGTGCGAATTGACCGCATTCAGGCAGAAAGAAAAGAGAATAGCAAGAGGCCTTTTCTCCCCGGCTGCTCTGCCAAGCCCTTCCAGCTCAAACTATGTCGTTGCTCCTCTGGAAGGATCCCTGCACCGCGGCGTAGTTTTTCCGAAGAAGCCCTGCGTTTGCAAGAGCAAATGAGGAATTCGTGGCAGGAAAGAGGAAGGAAAGAAAGTTTCTCTCCCTCTGCCTGCTTTGCTCAGAGGACTGGATGAAGTCAGGGACTTCTCCCTTTCACTGAGAAACGTGCGGGCTGCTGTTGCCTGGGCGCTCTCTTCTTTGCAAAAGAGTCTGCAGTTCCACGCTTTGAACCGTGGAAAGGCGCCGGGCTCTGCTAAGATTTCCCCCGGCGCTTCGTTTGCCCTGGGCCAAAGCGAGCCTTCACAATAGCTGAATGCTAACACTGCATACTCGTTCCACTTCCAGAACCGGGCTACGGCGAGGCAGTTCTCCGGGGGAAAACGGCCCTTCGCGAAGGGCAGATCTGCCGAGCTCCTTGCGGGAAAGCGAAAGCAAAGGACGCTTTTCTCCCTCTAACCGCTTTCGTCAGAGGAACGGGGGAAGTCACAGTGTTCTTTCTCTCCCTGAGATACACACAATCTGACGTTGCCTCTGAGCTCCGTTGCTGGCAAGGAACTGAAAGTGACATACATTGCTGTGGGGCAACACAGGGCTCTGCTAGGATTTCTGTAGGCAGTGTGTTTTCCCTGGGCCTCACTGTAGCAACACTATCTCGCCAGGGCAACACTGCATGGCACTTCCTCTGCCAGGAGAGAGTAGCTGCTTTGTAGTTTGTGCTGGGAAACCTTGCTTTAGCAAGTGCGAATTGACCGCATTCAGGCAGAAAGAAAAGAGAATAGCAAGAGGCCTTTTCTCCCCGGCTGCTCTGCCAAGCCCTTCCAGCTCAAACTATGTCGTTGCTCCTCTGGAAGGATCCCTGCACCGCGGCCTAGTTTTTCCGAAGAAGCCCTGCGTTTGCAAGAGCAAATGAGGAATTCGTGGCAGGAAAGAGGAAGGAAAGAAAGTTTCTCTCCCTCTGCCTGCTTTGCTCAGAGGACTGGATGAAGTCAGGGACTTCTCCCTTTCACTGAGAAACGTGCGGGCTGCTGTTGCCTGGGCGCTCTCTTCTTTGCAAAAGAGTCTGCAGTTCCACGCTTTGAACCGTGGAAAGGCGCCGGGCTCTGCTAAGATTTCCCCCGGCGCTTCGTTTGCCCTGGGCCAAAGCGAGCCTTCACAATAGCTGAACGCTAACACTGCATACTCGTTCCACTTCCAGAACCGGGCTACGGCGAGGCAGTTCTCCGGGGGAAAACGGCCCTTCGCGAAGGGCAGATCTGCCGAGCTCCTTGCGGGAAAGCGAAAGCAAAGGACGCTTTTCTCCCTCTAACCGCTTTCGTCAGAGGAACGGGGGAAGTCACAGTGTTCTTTCTCTCCCTGAGATACACACAATCTGACGTTGCCTCTGAGCTCCGTTGCTGGCAAGGAACTGAAAGTGACATACATTGCTGTGGGGCAACACAGGGCTCTGCTAGGATTTCTGTAGGCAGTGTGTTTTCCCTGGGCCTCACTGTAGCAACACTATCTCGCCAGGGCAACACTGCATGGCACTTCCTCTGCCAGGAGAGAGTCGCTGCTTTGTAGTTTGTGCTGGGAAACCTTGCTTTGGCAAGTGCGAATTGACCGCATTCAGGCAGAAAGAAAAGAGAATAGCAAGAGGCCTTTTCTCCCCGGCTGCTCTGCCAAGCCCTTCCAGCTCAAACTATGTCGTTGCTCCTCTGGAAGGATCCCTGCACCGCGGCCTAGTTTTTCCGAAGAAGCCCTGCGTTTGCAAGAGTAAATGAGGAATTCGTGGCAGGAAAGAGGAAGGAAAGAAAGTTTCTCTCCCTCTGCCTGCTTTGCTCAGAGGACTGGATGAAGTCAGGGACTTCTCCCTTTCACTGAGAAACGTGCGGGCTGCTGTTGCCTGGGCGCTCTCTTCTTTGCAAAAGAGTCTGCAGTTCCACGCTTTGAACCGTGGAAAGGCGCCGGGCTCTGCTAAGATTTCCCCCGGCGCTTCGTTTGCCCTGGGCCAAAGCGAGCCTTCACAATAGCTGAACGCTAACACTGCATACTCGTTCCACTTCCAGAACCGGGCTACGGCGAGGCAGTTCTCCGGGGGAAAACGGCCCTTCGCGAAGGGCAGATCTGCCGAGCTCCTTGCGGGAAAGCGAAAGCAAAGGACGCTTTTCTCCCTCTAACCGCTTTCGTCAGAGGAACGGGGGAAGTCACAGTGTTCTTTCTCTCCCTGAGATACACACAATCTGACGTTGCCTCTGAGCTCCGTTGCTGGCAAGGAACTGAAAGTGACATACATTGCTGTGGGGCAACACAGGGCTCTGCTAGGATTTCTGTAGGCAGTGTGTTTTCCCTGGGCCTCACTGTAGCAACACTATCTCGCCAGGGCAACACTGCATGGCACTTCCTCTGCCAGGAGGGAGCTGCTTTGTAGTTTGTGCTGGGAAACCTTGCTTTGGCAAGTGCGAATTGACCGCATTCAGGCAGAAAGAAAAGAGAATAGCAAGAGGCCTTTTCTCCCCGGCTGCTCTGCCAAGCCCTTCCAGCTCAAACTATGTCGTTGCTCCTCTGGAAGGATCCCTGCACCGCGGCCTAGTTTTTCCGAAGAAGCCCTGCGTTTGCAAGAGCAAATGAGGAATTCGTGGCAGGAAAGAGGAAGGAAAGAAAGTTTCTCTCCCTCTGCCTGCTTTGCTCAGAGGACTGGATGAAGTCAGGGACTTCTCCCTTTCACTGAGAAACGTGCGGGCTGCTGTTGCCTGGGCGCTCTCTTCTTTGCAAAAGAGTCTGCAGTTCCACGCTTTGAACCGTGGAAAGGCGCCGGGCTCTGCTAAGATTTCCCCCGGCGCTTCGTTTGCCCTGGGCCAAAGCGAGCCTTCACAATAGCTGAACGCTAACACTGCATACTCGTTCCACTTCCAGAACCGGGCTACGGCGAGGCAGTTCTCCGGGGGAAAACGGCCCTTCGCGAAGGGCAGATCTGCCGAGCTCCTTGCGGGAAAGCGAAAGCAAAGGACGCTTTTCTCCCTCTAACCGCTTTCGTCAGAGGAACGGGGGAAGTCACAGTGTTCTTTCTCTCCCTGAGATACACACAATCTGACGTTGCCTCTGAGCTCCGTTGCTGGCAAGGAACTGAAAGTGACATACATTGCTGTGGGGCAACACAGGGCTCTGCTAGGATTTCTGTAGGCAGTGTGTTTTCCCTGGGCCTCACTGTAGCAACACTATCTCGCCAGGGCAACACTGCATGGCACTTCCTCTGCCAGGAGAGAGTAGCTGCTTTGTAGTTTGTGCTGGGAAACCTTGCTTTAGCAAGTGCGAATTGACCGCATTCAGGCAGAAAGAAAAGAGAATAGCAAGAGGCCTTTTCTCCCCGGCTGCTCTGCCAAGCCCTTCCAGCTCAAACTATGTCGTTGCTCCTCTGGAAGGATCCCTGCACCGCGGCCTAGTTTTTCCGAAGAAGCCCTGCGTTTGCAAGAGCAAATGAGGAATTCGTGGCAGGAAAGAGGAAGGAAAGAAAGTTTCTCTCCCTCTGCCTGCTTTGCTCAGAGGACTGGATGAAGTCAGGGAGTTCTCCCTTTCACTGAGAAACGTGCGGGCTGCTGTTGCCTGGGCGCTCTCTTCTTTGCAAAAGAGTCTGCAGTTCCACGCTTTGAACCGTGGAAAGGCGCCGGGCTCTGCTAAGATTTCCCCCGGCGCTTCGTTTGCCCTGGGCCAAAGCGAGCCTTCACAATAGCTGAACGCTAACACTGCATACTCGTTCCACTTCCAGAACCGGGCTACGGCGAGGCAGTTCTCCGGGGGAAAACGGCCCTTCGCGAAGGGCAGATCTGCCGAGCTCCTTGCGGGAAAGCGAAAGCAAAGGACGCTTTTCTCCCTCTAACCGCTTTCGTCAGAGGAACGGGGGAAGTCACAGTGTTCTTTCTCTCCCTGAGATACACACAATCTGACGTTGCCTCTGAGCTCCGTTGCTGGCAAGGAACTGAAAGTGACATACATTGCTGTGGGGCAACACAGGGCTCTGCTAGGATTTCTGTAGGCAGTGTGTTTTCCCTGGGCCTCACTGTAGCAACACTATCTCGCCAGGGCAACACTGCATGGCACTTCCTCTGCCAGGAGAGAGTCGCTGCTTTGTAGTTTGTGCTGGGAAACCTTGCTTTGGCAAGTGCGAATTGACCGCATTCAGGCAGAAAGAAAAGAGAATAGCAAGAGGCCTTTTCTCCCCGGCTGCTCTGCCAAGCCCTTCCAGCTCAAACTATGTCGTTGTTCCTCTGGAAGGATCCCTGCACCGCGGCCTAGTTTTTCCGAAGAAGCCCTGCGTTTGCAAGAGCAAATGAGGAATTCGTGGCAGGAAAGAGGAAGGAAAGAAAGTTTCTCTCCCTCTGCCTGCTTTGCTCAGAGGACTGGATGAAGTCAGGGACTTCTCCCTTTCACTGAGAAACGTGCGGGCTGCTGTTGCCTGGGCGCTCTCTTCTTTGCAAAAGAGTCTGCAGTTCCACGCTTTGAACCGTGGAAAGGCGCCGGGCTCTGCTAAGATTTCCCCCGGCGCTTCGTTTGCCCTGGGCCAAAGCGAGCCTTCACAATAGCTGAACCCTAACACTGCATACTCGTTCCACTTCCAGAACCGGGCTACGGCGAGGCAGTTCTCCGGGGGAAAACGGCCCTTCGCGAAGGGCAGATCTGCCGAGCTCCTTGCGGGAAAGCGAAAGCAAAGGACGCTTTTCTCCCTCTAACCGCTTTCGTCAGAGGAACGGGGGAAGTCACAGTGTTCTTTCTCTCCCTGAGATACAGACAATGTGACGCTGCCCCTGAGCTCCGTTGCTGGCAAGGAACTGAAAGTGACATACATTCCTGTGGGAAACTCAGGGCTCTGCTAGGATTTCTCTAGGCAGTGTGTTTTCCCTGGGCCTCACTGTAGCAACACTATCTCGCCAGGGCAACACTGCATGGCACTTCCTCTGCCAGGAGGGAGCTGCTGCTTTGTAGTTTGTGCTGGGAAACCTTGCTTTGGCAAGTGCGAATTGACCGCATTCAGGCAGAAAGAAAAGAGAATAGCAAGAGGCCTTTTCTCCCCGGCTGCTCTGCCAAGCCCTTCCAGCTCAAACTATGTCGTTGCTCCTCTGGAAGGATCCCTGCACCGCGGCGTAGTTTTTCCGAAGAAGCCCTGCGTTTGCAAGAGCAAATGAGGAATTCGTGGCAGGAAAGAGGAAGGAAAGAAAGTTTCTCTCCCTCTGCCTGCTTTGCTCAGAGGACTGGATGAAGTCAGGGACTTCTCCCTTTCACTGAGAAACGTGCGGGCTGCTGTTGCCTGGGCGCTCTCTTCTTTGCAAAAGAGTCTGCAGTTCCACGCTTTGAACCGTGGAAAGGCGCCGGGCTCTGCTAAGATTTCCCCCGGCGCTTCGTTTGCCCTGGGCCAAAGCGAGCCTTCACAATAGCTGAACGCTAACACTGCATACTCGTTCCACTTCCAGAACCGGGCTACGGCGAGGCAGTTCTCCGGGGGAAAACGGCCCTTCGCGAAGGGCAGATCTGCCGAGCTCCTTGCGGGAAAGCGAAAGCAAAGGACGCTTTTCTCCCTCTAACCGCTTTCGTCAGAGGAACGGGGGAAGTCACAGTGTTCTTTCTCTCCCTGAGATACACACAATCTGACGTTGCCTCTGAGCTCCGTTGCTGGCAAGGAACTGAAAGTGACATACATTGCTGTGGGGCAACACAGGGCTCTGCTAGGATTTCTGTAGGCAGTGTGTTTTCCCTGGGCCTCACTGTAGCAACACTATCTCGCCAGGGCAACACTGCATGGCACTTCCTCTGCCAGGAGAGAGTCGCTGCTTTGTAGTTTGTGCTGGGAAACCTTGCTTTGGCAAGTGCGAATTGACCGCATTCAGGCAGAAAGAAAAGAGAATAGCAAGAGGCCTTTTCTCCCCGGCTGCTCTGCCAAGCCCTTCCAGCTCAAACTATGTCGTTGCTCCTCTGGAAGGATCCCTGCACCGCGGCGTAGTTTTTCCGAAGAAGCCCTGCGTTTGCAAGAGCAAATGAGGAATTCGTGGCAGGAAAGAGGAAGGAAAGAAAGTTTCTCTCCCTCTGCCTGCTTTGCTCAAAGGACTGGATGAAGTCAGGGACTTCTCCCTTTCACTGAGAAACGTGCGGGCTGCTGTTGCCTGGGCGCTCTCTTCTTTGCAAAAGAGTCTGCAGTTCCACGCTTTGAACCGTGGAAAGGCGCCGGGCTCTGCTAAGATTTCCCCCGGCGCTTCGTTTGCCCTGGGCCAAAGCGAGCCTTCACAATAGCTGAACCCTAACACTGCATACTCGTTCCACTTCCAGAACCGGGCTACGGCGAGGCAGTTCTCCGGGGGAAAACGGCCCTTCGCGAAGGGCAGATCTGCCGAGCTCCTTGCGGGAAAGCGAAAGCAAAGGACGCTTTTCTCCCTCTAACCGCTTTCGTCAGAGGAACGGGGGAAGTCACAGTGTTCTTTCTCTCCCTGAGATACACACAATCTGACGTTGCCTCTGAGCTCCGTTGCTGGCAAGGAACTGAAAGTGACATACATTGCTGTGGGGCAACACAGGGCTCTGCTAGGATTTCTCTAGGCAGTGTGTTTTCCCTGGGCCTCACTGTAGCAACACTATCTCGCCAGGGCAACACTGCATGGCACTTCCTCTGCCAGGAGAGAGTCGCTGCTTTGTAGTTTGTGCTGGGAAACCTTGCTTTGGCAAGTGCGAATTGACCGCATTCAGGCAGAAAGAAAAGAGAATAGCAAGAGGCCTTTTCTCCCCGGCTGCTCTGCCAAGCCCTTCCAGCTCAAACTATGTCGTTGCTCCTCTGGAAGGATCCCTGCACCGCGGCGTAGTTTTTCCGAAGAAGCCCTGCGTTTGCAAGAGCAAATGAGGAATTCGTGGCAGGAAAGAGGAAGGAAAGAAAGTTTCTCTCCCTCTGCCTGCTTTGCTCAGAGGACTGGATGAAGTCAGGGACTTCTCCCTTTCACTGAGAAACGTGCGGGCTGCTGTTGCCTGGGCGCTCTCTTCTTTGCAAAAGAGTCTGCAGTTCCACGCTTTGAACCGTGGAAAGGCGCCGGGCTCTGCTAAGATTTCCCCCGGCGCTTCGTTTGCCCTGGGCCAAAGCGAGCCTTCACAATAGCTGAACGCTAACACTGCATACTCGTTCCACTTCCAGAACCGGGCTACGGCGAGGCAGTTCTCCGGGGGAAAACGGCCCTTCGCGAAGGGCAGATCTGCCGAGCTCATTGCGCGAAAGCGAAAGCAAAGGACGCTTTTCTCCCTCTAACCGCTTTCGTCAGAGGAACGGGGGAAGTCACAGTGTTCTTTCTCTCCCTGAGATACAGACAATGTGACGCTGCCCCTGAGCTCCGTTGCTGGCAAGGAACTGAAAGTGACATACATTCCTGTGGGAAACTCAGGGCTCTGCTAGGATTTCTCTAGGCAGTGTGTTTTCCCTGGGCCTCACTGTAGCAACACTATCTCGCCAGGGCAACACTGCATGGCACTTCCTCTGCCAGGAGGGAGCTGCTGCTTTGTAGTTTGTGCTGGGAAACCTTGCTTTGGCAAGTGCGAATTGACCGCATTCAGGCAGAAAGAAAAGAGAATAGCAAGAGGCCTTTTCTCCCCGGCTGCTCTGCCAAGCCCTTCCAGCTCAAACTATGTCGTTGCTCCTCTGGAAGGATCCCTGCACCGCGGCGTAGTTTTTCCGAAGAAGCCCTGCGTTTGCAAGAGCAAATGAGGAATTCGTGGCAGGAAAGAGGAAGGAAAGAAAGTTTCTCTCCCTCTGCCTGCTTTGCTCAGAGGACTGGATGAAGTCAGGGACTTCTCCCTTTCACTGAGAAACGTGCGGGCTGCTGTTGCCTGGGCGCTCTCTTCTTTGCAAAAGAGTCTGCAGTTCCACGCTTTGAACCGTGGAAAGGCGCCGGGCTCTGCTAAGATTTCCCCCGGCGCTTCGTTTGCCCTGGGCCAAAGCGAGCCTTCACAATAGCTGAATGCTAACACTGCATACTCGTTCCACTTCCAGAACCGGGCTACGGCGAGGCAGTTCTCCGGGGGAAAACGGCCCTTCGCGAAGGGCAGATCTGCCGAGCTCCTTGCGGGAAAGCGAAAGCAAAGGACGCTTTTCTCCCTCTAACCGCTTTCGTCAGAGGAACGGGGGAAGTCACAGTGTTCTTTCTCTCCCTGAGATACACACAATCTGACGTTGCCTCTGAGCTCCGTTGCTGGCAAGGAACTGAAAGTGACATACATTGCTGTGGGGCAACACAGGGCTCTGCTAGGATTTCTGTAGGCAGTGTGTTTTCCCTGGGCCTCACTGTAGCAACACTATCTCGCCAGGGCAACACTGCATGGCACTTCCTCTGCCAGGAGAGAGTAGCTGCTTTGTAGTTTGTGCTGGGAAACCTTGCTTTAGCAAGTGCGAATTGACCGCATTCAGGCAGAAAGAAAAGAGAATAGCAAGAGGCCTTTTCTCCCCGGCTGCTCTGCCAAGCCCTTCCAGCTCAAACTATGTCGTTGCTCCTCTGGAAGGATCCCTGCACCGCGGCCTAGTTTTTCCGAAGAAGCCCTGCGTTTGCAAGAGCAAATGAGGAATTCGTGGCAGGAAAGAGGAAGGAAAGAAAGTTTCTCTCCCTCTGCCTGCTTTGCTCAGAGGACTGGATGAAGTCAGGGACTTCTCCCTTTCACTGAGAAACGTGCGGGCTGCTGTTGCCTGGGCGCTCTCTTCTTTGCAAAAGAGTCTGCAGTTCCACGCTTTGAACCGTGGAAAGGCGCCGGGCTCTGCTAAGATTTCCCCCGGCGCTTCGTTTGCCCTGGGCCAAAGCGAGCCTTCACAATAGCTGAACGCTAACACTGCATACTCGTTCCACTTCCAGAACCGGGCTACGGCGAGGCAGTTCTCCGGGGGAAAACGGCCCTTCGCGAAGGGCAGATCTGCCGAGCTCCTTGCGGGAAAGCGAAAGCAAAGGACGCTTTTCTCCCTCTAACCGCTTTCGTCAGAGGAACGGGGGAAGTCACAGTGTTCTTTCTCTCCCTGAGATACACACAATCTGACGTTGCCTCTGAGCTCCGTTGCTGGCAAGGAACTGAAAGTGACATACATTGCTGTGGGGCAACACAGGGCTCTGCTAGGATTTCTGTAGGCAGTGTGTTTTCCCTGGGCCTCACTGTAGCAACACTATCTCGCCAGGGCAACACTGCATGGCACTTCCTCTGCCAGGAGAGAGTCGCTGCTTTGTAGTTTGTGCTGGGAAACCTTGCTTTGGCAAGTGCGAATTGACCGCATTCAGGCAGAAAGAAAAGAGAATAGCAAGAGGCCTTTTCTCCCCGGCTGCTCTGCCAAGCCCTTCCAGCTCAAACTATGTCGTTGCTCCTCTGGAAGGATCCCTGCACCGCGGCCTAGTTTTTCCGAAGAAGCCCTGCGTTTGCAAGAGCAAATGAGGAATTCGTGGCAGGAAAGAGGAAGGAAAGAAAGTTTCTCTCCCTCTGCCTGCTTTGCTCAGAGGACTGGATGAAGTCAGGGACTTCTCCCTTTCACTGAGAAACGTGCGGGCTGCTGTTGCCTGGGCGCTCTCTTCTTTGCAAAAGAGTCTGCAGTTCCACGCTTTGAACCGTGGAAAGGCGCCGGGCTCTGCTAAGATTTCCCCCGGCGCTTCGTTTGCCCTGGGCCAAAGCGAGCCTTCACAATAGCTGAACCCTAACACTGCATACTCGTTCCACTTCCAGAACCGGGCTACGGCGAGGCAGTTCTCCGGGGGAAAACGGCCCTTCGCGAAGGGCAGATCTGCCGAGCTCCTTGCGGGAAAGCGAAAGCAAAGGACGCTTTTCTCCCTCTAACCGCTTTCGTCAGAGGAACGGGGGAAGTCACAGTGTTCTTTCTCTCCCTGAGATACAGACAATGTGACGCTGCCCCTGAGCTCCGTTGCTGGCAAGGAACTGAAAGTGACATACATTCCTGTGGGAAACTCAGGGCTCTGCTAGGATTTCTCTAGGCAGTGTGTTTTCCCTGGGCCTCACTGTAGCAACACTATCTCGCCAGGGCAACACTGCATGGCACTTCCTCTGCCAGGAGGGAGCTGCTGCTTTGTAGTTTGTGCTGGGAAACCTTGCTTTGGCAAGTGCGAATTGACCGCATTCAGGCAGAAAGAAAAGAGAATAGCAAGAGGCCTTTTCTCCCCGGCTGCTCTGCCAAGCCCTTCCAGCTCAAACTATGTCGTTGCTCCTCTGGAAGGATCCCTGTACCGCGGCGTAGTTTTTCCGAAGAAGCCCTGCGTTTGCAAGAGCAAATGAGGAATTCGTGGCAGGAAAGAGGAAGGAAAGAAAGTTTCTCTCCCTCTGCCTGCTTTGCTCAGAGGACTGGATGAAGTCAGGGACTTCTCCCTTTCACTGAGAAACGTGCGGGCTGCTGTTGCCTGGGCGCTCTCTTCTTTGCAAAAGAGTCTGCAGTTCCACGCTTTGAACCGTGGAAAGGCGCCGGGCTCTGCTAAGATTTCCCCCGGCGCTTCGTTTGCCCTGGGCCAAAGCGAGCCTTCACAATAGCTGAACGCTAACACTGCATACTCGTTCCACTTCCAGAACCGGGCTACGGCGAGGCAGTTCTCCGGGGGAAAACGGCCCTTCGCGAAGGGCAGATCTGCCGAGCTCCTTGCGGGAAAGCGAAAGCAAAGGACGCTTTTCTCCCTCTAACCGCTTTCGTCAGAGGAACGGGGGAAGTCACAGTGTTCTTTCTCTCCCTGAGATACACACAATCTGACGTTGCCTCTGAGCTCCGTTGCTGGCAAGGAACTGAAAGTGACATACATTGCTGTGGGGCAACACAGGGCTCTGCTAGGATTTCTGTAGGCAGTGTGTTTTCCCTGGGCCTCACTGTAGCAACACTATCTCGCCAGGGCAACACTGCATGGCACTTCCTCTGCCAGGAGAGAGTAGCTGCTTTGTAGTTTGTGCTGGGAAACCTTGCTTTAGCAAGTGCGAATTGACCGCATTCAGGCAGAAAGAAAAGAGAATAGCAAGAGGCCTTTTCTCCCCGGCTGCTCTGCCAAGCCCTTCCAGCTCAAACTATGTCGTTGCTCCTCTGGAAGGATCCCTGCACCGCGGCGTAGTTTTTCCGAAGAAGCCCTGCGTTTGCAAGAGCAAATGAGGAATTCGTGGCAGGAAAGAGGAAGGAAAGAAAGTTTCTCTCCCTCTGCCTGCTTTGCTCAGAGGACTGGATGAAGTCAGGGACTTCTCCCTTTCACTGAGAAACGTGCGGGCTGCTGTTGCCTGGGCGCTCTCTTCTTTGCAAAAGAGTCTGCAGTTCCACGCTTTGAACCGTGGAAAGGCGCCGGGCTCTGCTAAGATTTCCCCCGGCGCTTCGTTTGCCCTGGGCCAAAGCGAGCCTTCACAATAGCTGAACCCTAACACTGCATACTCGTTCCACTTCCAGAACCGGGCTACGGCGAGGCAGTTCTCCGGGGGAAAACGGCCCTTCGCGAAGGGCAGATCTGCCGAGCTCCTTGCGGGAAAGCGAAAGCAAAGGACGCTTTTCTCCCTCTAACCGCTTTCGTCAGAGGAACGGGGGAAGTCACAGTGTTCTTTCTCTCCCTGAGATACACACAATCTGACGTTGCCTCTGAGCTCCGTTGCTGGCAAGGAACTGAAAGTGACATACATTGCTGTGGGGCAACACAGGGCTCTGCTAGGATTTCTGTAGGCAGTGTGTTTTCCCTGGGCCTCACTGTAGCAACACTATCTCGCCAGGGCAACACTGCATGGCACTTCCTCTGCCAGGAGAGAGTCGCTGCTTTGTAGTTTGTGCTGGGAAACCTTGCTTTGGCAAGTGCGAATTGACCGCATTCAGGCAGAAAGAAAAGAGAATAGCAAGAGGCCTTTTCTCCCCGGCTGCTCTGCCAAGCCCTTCCAGCTCAAACTATGTCGTTGCTCCTCTGGAAGGATCCCTGCACCGCGGCCTAGTTTTTCCGAAGAAGCCCTGCGTTTGCAAGAGCAAATGAGGAATTCGTGGCAGGAAAGAGGAAGGAAAGAAAGTTTCTCTCCCTCTGCCTGCTTTGCTCAGAGGACTGGATGAAGTCAGGGACTTCTCCCTTTCACTGAGAAACGTGCGGGCTGCTGTTGCCTGGGCGCTCTCTTCTTTGCAAAAGAGTCTGCAGTTCCACGCTTTGAACCGTGGAAAGGCGCCGGGCTCTGCTAAGATTTCCCCCGGCGCTTCGTTTGCCCTGGGCCAAAGCGAGCCTTCACAATAGCTGAACGCTAACACTGCATACTCGTTCCACTTCCAGAACCGGGCTACGGCGAGGCAGTTCTCCGGGGGAAAACGGCCCTTCGCGAAGGGCAGATCTGCCGAGCTCCTTGCGGGAAAGCGAAAGCAAAGGACGCTTTTCTCCCTCTAACCGCTTTCGTCAGAGGAACGGGGGAAGTCACAGTGTTCTTTCTCTCCCTGAGATACACACAATCTGACGTTGCCTCTGAGCTCCGTTGCTGGCAAGGAACTGAAAGTGACATACATTGCTGTGGGGCAACACAGGGCTCTGCTAGGATTTCTGTAGGCAGTGTGTTTTCCCTGGGCCTCACTGTAGCAACACTATCTCGCCAGGGCAACACTGCATGGCACTTCCTCTGCCAGGAGAGAGTCGCTGCTTTGTAGTTTGTGCTGGGAAACCTTGCTTTGGCAAGTGCGAATTGACCGCATTCAGGCAGAAAGAAAAGAGAATAGCAAGAGGCCTTTTCTCCCCGGCTGCTCTGCCAAGCCCTTCCAGCTCAAACTATGTCGTTGCTCCTCTGGAAGGATCCCTGCACCGCGGCCTAGTTTTTCCGAAGAAGCCCTGCGTTTGCAAGAGCAAATGAGGAATTCGTGGCAGGAAAGAGGAAGGAAAGAAAGTTTCTCTCCCTCTGCCTGCTTTGCTCAGAGGACTGGATGAAGTCAGGGACTTCTCCCTTTCACTGAGAAACGTGCGGGCTGCTGTTGCCTGGGCGCTCTCTTCTTTGCAAAAGAGTCTGCAGTTCCACGCTTTGAACCGTGGAAAGGCGCCGGGCTCTGCTAAGATTTCCCCCGGCGCTTCGTTTGCCCTGGGCCAAAGCGAGCCTTCACAATAGCTGAACCCTAACACTGCATACTCGTTCCACTTCCAGAACCGGGCTACGGCGAGGCAGTTCTCCGGGGGAAAACGGCCCTTCGCGAAGGGCAGATCTGCCGAGCTCCTTGCGGGAAAGCGAAAGCAAAGGACGCTTTTCTCCCTCTAACCGCTTTCGTCAGAGGAACGGGGGAAGTCACAGTGTTCTTTCTCTCCCTGAGATACAGACAATGTGACGCTGCCCCTGAGCTCCGTTGCTGGCAAGGAACTGAAAGTGACATACATTCCTGTGGGAAACTCAGGGCTCTGCTAGGATTTCTCTAGGCAGTGTGTTTTCCCTGGGCCTCACTGTAGCAACACTATCTCGCCAGGGCAACACTGCATGGCACTTCCTCTGCCAGGAGGGAGCTGCTGCTTTGTAGTTTGTGCTGGGAAACCTTGCTTTGGCAAGTGCGAATTGACCGCATTCAGGCAGAAAGAAAAGAGAATAGCAAGAGGCCTTTTCTCCCCGGCTGCTCTGCCAAGCCCTTCCAGCTCAAACTATGTCGTTGCTCCTCTGGAAGGATCCCTGTACCGCGGCGTAGTTTTTCCGAAGAAGCCCTGCGTTTGCAAGAGCAAATGAGGAATTCGTGGCAGGAAAGAGGAAGGAAAGAAAGTTTCTCTCCCTCTGCCTGCTTTGCTCAGAGGACTGGATGAAGTCAGGGACTTCTCCCTTTCACTGAGAAACGTGCGGGCTGCTGTTGCCTGGGCGCTCTCTTCTTTGCAAAAGAGTCTGCAGTTCCACGCTTTGAACCGTGGAAAGGCGCCGGGCTCTGCTAAGATTTCCCCCGGCGCTTCGTTTGCCCTGGGCCAAAGCGAGCCTTCACAATAGCTGAACGCTAACACTGCATACTCGTTCCACTTCCAGAACCGGGCTACGGCGAGGCAGTTCTCCGGGGGAAAACGGCCCTTCGCGAAGGGCAGATCTGCCGAGCTCATTGCGCGAAAGCGAAAGCAAAGGACGCTTTTCTCCCTCTAACCGCTTTCGTCAGAGGAACGGGGGAAGTCACAGTGTTCTTTCTCTCCCTGAGATACAGACAATGTGACGCTGCCCCTGAGCTCCGTTGCTGGCAAGGAACTGAAAGTGACATACATTCCTGTGGGAAACTCAGGGCTCTGCTAGGATTTCTCTAGGCAGTGTGTTTTCCCTGGGCCTCACTGTAGCAACACTATCTCGCCAGGGCAACACTGCATGGCACTTCCTCTGCCAGGAGGGAGCTGCTGCTTTGTAGTTTGTGCTGGGAAACCTTGCTTTAGCAAGTGCGAATTGACCGCATTCAGGCAGAAAGAAAAGAGAATAGCAAGAGGCCTTTTCTCCCCGGCTGCTCTGCCAAGCCCTTCCAGCTCAAACTATGTCGTTGCTCCTCTGGAAGGATCCCTGCACCGCGGCCTAGTTTTTCCGAAGAAGCCCTGCGTTTGCAAGAGCAAATGAGGAATTCGTGGCAGGAAAGAGGAAGGAAAGAAAGTTTCTCTCCCTCTGCCTGCTTTGCTCAGAGGACTGGATGAAGTCAGGGACTTCTCCCTTTCACTGAGAAACGTGCGGGCTGCTGTTGCCTGGGCGCTCTCTTCTTTGCAAAAGAGTCTGCAGTTCCACGCTTTGAACCGTGGAAAGGCGCCGGGCTCTGCTAAGATTTCCCCCGGCGCTTCGTTTGCCCTGGGCCAAAGCGAGCCTTCACAATAGCTGAACGCTAACACTGCATACTCGTTCCACTTCCAGAACCGGGCTACGGCGAGGCAGTTCTCCGGGGGAAAACGGCCCTTCGCGAAGGGCAGATCTGCCGAGCTCCTTGCGGGAAAGCGAAAGCAAAGGACGCTTTTCTCCCTCTAACCGCTTTCGTCAGAGGAACGGGGGAAGTCACAGTGTTCTTTCTCTCCCTGAGATACACACAATCTGACGTTGCCTCTGAGCTCCGTTGCTGGCAAGGAACTGAAAGTGACATACATTGCTGTGGGGCAACACAGGGCTCTGCTAGGATTTCTGTAGGCAGTGTGTTTTCCCTGGGCCTCACTGTAGCAACACTATCTCGCCAGGGCAACACTGCATGGCACTTCCTCTGCCAGGAGAGAGTCGCTGCTTTGTAGTTTGTGCTGGGAAACCTTGCTTTGGCAAGTGCGAATTGACCGCATTCAGGCAGAAAGAAAAGAGAATAGCAAGAGGCCTTTTCTCCCCGGCTGCTCTGCCAAGCCCTTCCAGCTCAAACTATGTCGTTGCTCCTCTGGAAGGATCCCTGCACCGCGGCCTAGTTTTTCCGAAGAAGCCCTGCGTTTGCAAGAGCAAATGAGGAATTCGTGGCAGGAAAGAGGAAGGAAAGAAAGTTTCTCTCCCTCTGCCTGCTTTGCTCAGAGGACTGGATGAAGTCAGGGACTTCTCCCTTTCACTGAGAAACGTGCGGGCTGCTGTTGCCTGGGCGCTCTCTTCTTTGCAAAAGAGTCTGCAGTTCCACGCTTTGAACCGTGGAAAGGCGCCGGGCTCTGCTAAGATTTCCCCCGGCGCTTCGTTTGCCCTGGGCCAAAGCGAGCCTTCACAATAGCTGAACCCTAACACTGCATACTCGTTCCACTTCCAGAACCGGGCTACGGCGAGGCAGTTCTCCGGGGGAAAACGGCCCTTCGCGAAGGGCAGATCTGCCGAGCTCCTTGCGGGAAAGCGAAAGCAAAGGACGCTTTTCTCCCTCTAACCGCTTTCGTCAGAGGAACGGGGGAAGTCACAGTGTTCTTTCTCTCCCTGAGATACACACAATCTGACGTTGCCTCTGAGCTCCGTTGCTGGCAAGGAACTGAAAGTGACATACATTGCTGTGGGGCAACACAGGGCTCTGCTAGGATTTCTGTAGGCAGTGTGTTTTCCCTGGGCCTCACTGTAGCAACACTATCTCGCCAGGGCAACACTGCATGGCACTTCCTCTGCCAGGAGAGAGTCGCTGCTTTGTAGTTTGTGCTGGGAAACCTTGCTTTGGCAAGTGCGAATTGACCGCATTCAGGCAGAAAGAAAAGAGAATAGCAAGAGGCCTTTTCTCCCCGGCTGCTCTGCCAAGCCCTTCCAGCTCAAACTATGTCGTTGCTCCTCTGGAAGGATCCCTGCACCGCGGCCTAGTTTTTCCGAAGAAGCCCTGCGTTTGCAAGAGCAAATGAGGAATTCGTGGCAGGAAAGAGGAAGGAAAGAAAGTTTCTCTCCCTCTGCCTGCTTTGCTCAGAGGACTGGATGAAGTCAGGGACTTCTCCCTTTCACTGAGAAACGTGCGGGCTGCTGTTGCCTGGGCGCTCTCTTCTTTGCAAAAGAGTCTGCAGTTCCACGCTTTGAACCGTGGAAAGGCGCCGGGCTCTGCTAAGATTTCCCCCGGCGCTTCGTTTGCCCTGGGCCAAAGCGAGCCTTCACAATAGCTGAACGCTAACACTGCATACTCGTTCCACTTCCAGAACCGGGCTACGGCGAGGTAGTTCTCCGGGGGAAAACGGCCCTTCGCGAAGGGCAGATCTGCCGAGCTCATTGCGCGAAAGCGAAAGCAAAGGACGCTTTTCTCCCTCTAACCGCTTTCGTCAGAGGAACGGGGGAAGTCACAGTGTTCTTTCTCTCCCTGAGATACAGACAATGTGACGCTGCCCCTGAGCTCCGTTGCTGGCAAGGAACTGAAAGTGACATACATTCCTGTGGGAAACTCAGGGCTCTGCTAGGATTTCTCTAGGCAGTGTGTTTTCCCTGGGCCTCACTGTAGCAACACTATCTCGCCAGGGCAACACTGCATGGCACTTCCTCTGCCAGGAGGGAGCTGCTGCTTTGTAGTTTGTGCTGGGAAACCTTGCTTTGGCAAGTGCGAATTGACCGCATTCAGGCAGAAAGAAAAGAGAATAGCAAGAGGCCTTTTCTCCCCGGCTGCTCTGCCAAGCCCTTCCAGCTCAAACTATGTCGTTGCTCCTCTGGAAGGATCCCTGTACCGCGGCGTAGTTTTTCCGAAGAAGCCCTGCGTTTGCAAGAGCAAATGAGGAATTCGTGGCAGGAAAGAGGAAGGAAAGAAAGTTTCTCTCCCTCTGCCTGCTTTGCTCAGAGGACTGGATGAAGTCAGGGACTTCTCCCTTTCACTGAGAAACGTGCGGGCTGCTGTTGCCTGGGCGCTCTCTTCTTTGCAAAAGAGTCTGCAGTTCCACGCTTTGAACCGTGGAAAGGCGCCGGGCTCTGCTAAGATTTCCCCCGGCGCTTCGTTTGCCCTGGGCCAAAGCGAGCCTTCACAATAGCTGAACGCTAACACTGCATACTCGTTCCACTTCCAGAACCGGGCTACGGCGAGGCAGTTCTCCGGGGGAAAACGGCCCTTCGCGAAGGGCAGATCTGCCGAGCTCCTTGCGGGAAAGCGAAAGCAAAGGACGCTTTTCTCCCTCTAACCGCTTTCGTCAGAGGAACGGGGGAAGTCACAGTGTTCTTTCTCTCCCTGAGATACACACAATCTGACGTTGCCTCTGAGCTCCGTTGCTGGCAAGGAACTGAAAGTGACATACATTGCTGTGGGGCAACACAGGGCTCTGCTAGGATTTCTGTAGGCAGTGTGTTTTCCCTGGGCCTCACTGTAGCAACACTATCTCGCCAGGGCAACACTGCATGGCACTTCCTCTGCCAGGAGAGAGTAGCTGCTTTGTAGTTTGTGCTGGGAAACCTTGCTTTAGCAAGTGCGAATTGACCGCATTCAGGCAGAAAGAAAAGAGAATAGCAAGAGGCCTTTTCTCCCCGGCTGCTCTGCCAAGCCCTTCCAGCTCAAACTATGTCGTTGCTCCTCTGGAAGGATCCCTGCACCGCGGCCTAGTTTTTCCGAAGAAGCCCTGCGTTTGCAAGAGCAAATGAGGAATTCGTGGCAGGAAAGAGGAAGGAAAGAAAGTTTCTCTCCCTCTGCCTGCTTTGCTCAGAGGACTGGATGAAGTCAGGGACTTCTCCCTTTCACTGAGAAACGTGCGGGCTGCTGTTGCCTGGGCGCTCTCTTCTTTGCAAAAGAGTCTGCAGTTCCACGCTTTGAACCGTGGAAAGGCGCCGGGCTCTGCTAAGATTTCCCCCGGCGCTTCGTTTGCCCTGGGCCAAAGCGAGCCTTCACAATAGCTGAACCCTAACACTGCATACTCGTTCCACTTCCAGAACCGGGCTACGGCGAGGCAGTTCTCCGGGGGAAAACGGCCCTTCGCGAAGGGCAGATCTGCCGAGCTCCTTGCGGGAAAGCGAAAGCAAAGGACGCTTTTCTCCCTCTAACCGCTTTCGTCAGAGGAACGGGGGAAGTCACAGTGTTCTTTCTCTCCCTGAGATACACACAATCTGACGTTGCCTCTGAGCTCCGTTGCTGGCAAGGAACTGAAAGTGACATACATTGCTGTGGGGCAACACAGGGCTCTGCTAGGATTTCTGTAGGCAGTGTGTTTTCCCTGGGCCTCACTGTAGCAACACTATCTCGCCAGGGCAACACTGCATGGCACTTCCTCTGCCAGGAGAGAGTCGCTGCTTTGTAGTTTGTGCTGGGAAACCTTGCTTTGGCAAGTGCGAATTGACCGCATTCAGGCAGAAAGAAAAGAGAATAGCAAGAGGCCTTTTCTCCCCGGCTGCTCTGCCAAGCCCTTCCAGCTCAAACTATGTCGTTGCTCCTCTGGAAGGATCCCTGCACCGCGGCCTAGTTTTTCTGAAGAAGCCCTGCGTTTGCAAGAGCAAATGAGGAATTCGTGGCAGGAAAGAGGAAGGAAAGAAAGTTTCTCTCCCTCTGCCTGCTTTGCTCAGAGGACTGGATGAAGTCAGGGACTTCTCCCTTTCACTGAGAAACGTGCGGGCTGCTGTTGCCTGGGCGCTCTCTTCTTTGCAAAAGAGTCTGCAGTTCCACGCTTTGAACCGTGGAAAGGCGCCGGGCTCTGCTAAGATTTCCCCCGGCGCTTCGTTTGCCCTGGGCCAAAGCGAGCCTTCACAATAGCTGAACGCTAACACTGCATACTCGTTCCACTTCCAGAACCGGGCTACGGCGAGGCAGTTCTCCGGGGGAAAACGGCCCTTCGCGAAGGGCAGATCTGCCGAGCTCCTTGCGGGAAAGCGAAAGCAAAGGACGCTTTTCTCCCTCTAACCGCTTTCGTCAGAGGAACGGGGGAAGTCACAGTGTTCTTTCTCTCCCTGAGATACACACAATCTGACGTTGCCTCTGAGCTCCGTTGCTGGCAAGGAACTGAAAGTGACATACATTGCTGTGGGGCAACACAGGGCTCTGCTAGGATTTCTGTAGGCAGTGTGTTTTCCCTGGGCCTCACTGTAGCAACACTATCTCGCCAGGGCAACACTGCATGGCACTTCCTCTGCCAGGAGAGAGTAGCTGCTTTGTAGTTTGTGCTGGGAAACCTTGCTTTAGCAAGTGCGAATTGACCGCATTCAGGCAGAAAGAAAAGAGAATAGCAAGAGGCCTTTTCTCCCCGGCTGCTCTGCCAAGCCCTTCCAGCTCAAACTATGTCGTTGCTCCTCTGGAAGGATCCCTGCACCGCGGCCTAGTTTTTCCGAAGAAGCCCTGCGTTTGCAAGAGCAAATGAGGAATTCGTGGCAGGAAAGAGGAAGGAAAGAAAGTTTCTCTCCCTCTGCCTGCTTTGCTCAGAGGACTGGATGAAGTCAGGGACTTCTCCCTTTCACTGAGAAACGTGCGGGCTGCTGTTGCCTGGGCGCTCTCTTCTTTGCAAAAGAGTCTGCAGTTCCACGCTTTGAACCGTGGAAAGGCGCCGGGCTCTGCTAAGATTTCCCCCGGCGCTTCGTTTGCCCTGGGCCAAAGCGAGCCTTCACAATAGCTGAACCCTAACACTGCATACTCGTTCCACTTCCAGAACCGGGCTACGGCGAGGCAGTTCTCCGGGGGAAAACGGCCCTTCGCGAAGGGCAGATCTGCCGAGCTCCTTGCGGGAAAGCGAAAGCAAAGGACGCTTTTCTCCCTCTAACCGCTTTCGTCAGAGGAACGGGGGAAGTCACAGTGTTCTTTCTCTCCCTGAGATACACACAATCTGACGTTGCCTCTGAGCTCCGTTGCTGGCAAGGAACTGAAAGTGACATACATTGCTGTGGGGCAACACAGGGCTCTGCTAGGATTTCTGTAGGCAGTGTGTTTTCCCTGGGCCTCACTGTAGCAACACTATCTCGCCAGGGCAACACTGCATGGCACTTCCTCTGCCAGGAGAGAGTCGCTGCTTTGTAGTTTGTGCTGGGAAACCTTGCTTTGGCAAGTGCGAATTGACCGCATTCAGGCAGAAAGAAAAGAGAATAGCAAGAGGCCTTTTCTCCCCGGCTGCTCTGCCAAGCCCTTCCAGCTCAAACTATGTCGTTGCTCCTCTGGAAGGATCCCTGCACCGTGGCGTAGTTTTTCCGAAGAAGCCCTGCGTTTGCAAGAGCAAATGAGGAATTCGTGGCAGGAAAGAGGAAGGAAAGAAAGTTTCTCTCCCTCTGCCTGCTTTGCTCAGAGGACTGGATGAAGTCAGGGACTTCTCCCTTTCACTGAGAAACGTGCGGGCTGCTGTTGCCTGGGCGCTCTCTTCTTTGCAAAAGAGTCTGCAGTTCCACGCTTTGAACCGTGGAAAGGCGCCGGGCTCTGCTAAGATTTCCCCCGGCGCTTCGTTTGCCCTGGGCCAAAGCGAGCCTTCACAATAGCTGAACGCTAACACTGCATACTCGTTCCACTTCCAGAACCGGGCTACGGCGAGGCAGTTCTCCGGGGGAAAACGGCCCTTCGCGAAGGGCAGATCTGCCGAGCTCCTTGCGGGAAAGCGAAAGCAAAGGACGCTTTTCTCCCTCTAACCGCTTTCGTCAGAGGAACGGGGGAAGTCACAGTGTTCTTTCTCTCCCTGAGATACACACAATCTGACGTTGCCTCTGAGCTCCGTTGCTGGCAAGGAACTGAAAGTGACATACATTGCTGTGGGTCAACACAGGGCTCTGCTAGGATTTCTGTAGGCAGTGTGTTTTCCCTGGGCCTCACTGTAGCAACACTATCTCGCCAGGGCAACACTGCATGGCACTTCCTCTGCCAGGAGAGAGTAGCTGCTTTGTAGTTTGTGCTGGGAAACCTTGCTTTAGCAAGTGCGAATTGACCGCATTCAGGCAGAAAGAAAAGAGAATAGCAAGAGGCCTTTTCTCCCCGGCTGCTCTGCCAAGCCCTTCCAGCTCAAACTATGTCGTTGCTCCTCTGGAAGGATCCCTGCACCGCGGCCTAGTTTTTCCGAAGAAGCCCTGCGTTTGCAAGAGCAAATGAGGAATTCGTGGCAGGAAAGAGGAAGGAAAGAAAGTTTCTCTCCCTCTGCCTGCTTTGCTCAGAGGACTGGATGAAGTCAGGGACTTCTCCCTTTCACTGAGAAACGTGCGGGCTGCTGTTGCCTGGGCGCTCTCTTCTTTGCAAAAGAGTCTGCAGTTCCACGCTTTGAACCGTGGAAAGGCGCCGGGCTCTGCTAAGATTTCCCCCGGCGCTTCGTTTGCCCTGGGCCAAAGCGAGCCTTCACAATAGCTGAACGCTAACACTGCATACTCGTTCCACTTCCAGAACCGGGCTACGGCGAGGCAGTTCTCCGGGGGAAAACGGCCCTTCGCGAAGGGCAGATCTGCCGAGCTCATTGCGGGAAAGCGAAAGCAAAGGACGCTTTTCTCCCTCTAACCGCTTTCGTCAGAGGAACGGGGGAAGTCACAGTGTTCTTTCTCTCCCTGAGATACACACAATCTGACGTTGCCTCTGAGCTCCGTTGCTGGCAAGGAACTGAAAGTGACATACATTGCTGTGGGGCAACACAGGGCTCTGCTAGGATTTCTGTAGGCAGTGTGTTTTCCCTGGGCCTCACTGTAGCAACACTATCTCGCCAGGGCAACACTGCATGGCACTTCCTCTGCCAGGAGAGAGTCGCTGCTTTGTAGTTTGTGCTGGGAAACCTTGCTTTGGCAAGTGCGAATTGACCGCATTCAGGCAGAAAGAAAAGAGAATAGCAAGAGGCCTTTTCTCCCCGGCTGCTCTGCCAAGCCCTTCCAGCTCAAACTATGTCGTTGCTCCTCTGGAAGGATCCCTGCACCGCGGCGTAGTTTTTCCGAAGAAGCCCTGCGTTTGCAAGAGCAAATGAGGAATTCGTGGCAGGAAAGAGGAAGGAAAGAAAGTTTCTCTCCCTCTGCCTGCTTTGCTCAGAGGACTGGATGAAGTCAGGGACTTCTCCCTTTCACTGAGAAACGTGCGGGCTGCTGTTGCCTGGGCGCTCTCTTCTTTGCAAAAGAGTCTGCAGTTCCACGCTTTGAACCGTGGAAAGGCGCCGGGCTCTGCTAAGATTTCCCCCGGCGCTTCGTTTGCCCTGGGCCAAAGCGAGCCTTCACAATAGCTGAACCCTAACACTGCATACTCGTTCCACTTCCAGAACCGGGCTACGGCGAGGCAGTTCTCCGGGGGAAAACGGCCCTTCGCGAAGGGCAGATCTGCCGAGCTCCTTGCGGGAAAGCGAAAGCAAAGGACGCTTTTCTCCCTCTAACCGCTTTCGTCAGAGGAACGGGGGAAGTCACAGTGTTCTTTCTCTCCCTGAGATACAGACAATGTGACGCTGCCCCTGAGCTCCGTTGCTGGCAAGGAACTGAAAGTGACATACATTCCTGTGGGAAACTCAGGGCTCTGCTAGGATTTCTCTAGGCAGTGTGTTTTCCCTGGGCCTCACTGTAGCAACACTATCTCGCCAGGGCAACACTGCATGGCACTTCCTCTGCCAGGAGGGAGCTGCTGCTTTGTAGTTTGTGCTGGGAAACCTTGCTTTGGCAAGTGCGAATTGACCGCATTCAGGCAGAAAGAAAAGAGAATAGCAAGAGGCCTTTTCTCCCCGGCTGCTCTGCCAAGCCCTTCCAGCTCAAACTATGTCGTTGCTCCTCTGGAAGGATCCCTGCACCGCGGCGTAGTTTTTCCGAAGAAGCCCTGCGTTTGCAAGAGCAAATGAGGAATTCGTGGCAGGAAAGAGGAAGGAAAGAAAGTTTCTCTCCCTCTGCCTGCTTTGCTCAGAGGACTGGATGAAGTCAGGGACTTCTCCCTTTCACTGAGAAACGTGCGGGCTGCTGTTGCCTGGGCGCTCTCTTCTTTGCAAAAGAGTCTGCAGTTCCACGCTTTGAACCGTGGAAAGGCGCCGGGCTCTGCTAAGATTTCCCCCGGCGCTTCGTTTGCCCTGGGCCAAAGCGAGCCTTCACAATAGCTGAACGCTAACACTGCATACTCGTTCCACTTCCAGAACCGGGCTACGGCGAGGCAGTTCTCCGGGGGAAAACGGCCCTTCGCGAAGGGCAGATCTGCCGAGCTCCTTGCGGGAAAGCGAAAGCAAAGGACGCTTTTCTCCCTCTAACCGCTTTCGTCAGAGGAACGGGGGAAGTCACAGTGTTCTTTCTCTCCCTGAGATACACACAATCTGACGTTGCCTCTGAGCTCCGTTGCTGGCAAGGAACTGAAAGTGACATACATTGCTGTGGGGCAACACAGGGCTCTGCTAGGATTTCTGTAGGCAGTGTGTTTTCCCTGGGCCTCACTGTAGCAACACTATCTCGCCAGGGCAACACTGCATGGCACTTCCTCTGCCAGGAGAGAGTCGCTGCTTTGTAGTTTGTGCTGGGAAACCTTGCTTTGGCAAGTGCGAATTGACCGCATTCAGGCAGAAAGAAAAGAGAATAGCAAGAGGCCTTTTCTCCCCGGCTGCTCTGCCAAGCCCTTCCAGCTCAAACTATGTCGTTGCTCCTCTGGAAGGATCCCTGCACCGCGGCGTAGTTTTTCCGAAGAAGCCCTGCGTTTGCAAGAGCAAATGAGGAATTCGTGGCAGGAAAGAGGAAGGAAAGAAAGTTTCTCTCCCTCTGCCTGCTTTGCTCAGAGGACTGGATGAAGTCAGGGACTTCTCCCTTTCACTGAGAAACGTGCGGGCTGCTGTTGCCTGGGCGCTCTCTTCTTTGCAAAAGAGTCTGCAGTTCCACGCTTTGAACCGTGGAAAGGCGCCGGGCTCTGCTAAGATTTCCCCCGGCGCTTCGTTTGCCCTGGGCCAAAGCGAGCCTTCACAATAGCTGAACCCTAACACTGCATACTCGTTCCACTTCCAGAACCGGGCTACGGCGAGGCAGTTCTCCGGGGGAAAACGGCCCTTCGCGAAGGGCAGATCTGCCGAGCTCCTTGCGGGAAAGCGAAAGCAAAGGACGCTTTTCTCCCTCTAACCGCTTTCGTCAGAGGAACGGGGGAAGTCACAGTGTTCTTTCTCTCCCTGAGATACACACAATCTGACGTTGCCTCTGAGCTCCGTTGCTGGCAAGGAACTGAAAGTGACATACATTGCTGTGGGGCAACACAGGGCTCTGCTAGGATTTCTCTAGGCAGTGTGTTTTCCCTGGGCCTCACTGTAGCAACACTATCTCGCCAGGGCAACACTGCATGGCACTTCCTCTGCCAGGAGAGAGTCGCTGCTTTGTAGTTTGTGCTGGGAAACCTTGCTTTGGCAAGTGCGAATTGACCGCATTCAGGCAGAAAGAAAAGAGAATAGCAAGAGGCCTTTTCTCCCCGGCTGCTCTGCCAAGCCCTTCCAGCTCAAACTATGTCGTTGCTCCTCTGGAAGGATCCCTGCACCGCGGCGTAGTTTTTCCGAAGAAGCCCTGCGTTTGCAAGAGCAAATGAGGAATTCGTGGCAGGAAAGAGGAAGGAAAGAAAGTTTCTCTCCCTCTGCCTGCTTTGCTCAGAGGACTGGATGAAGTCAGGGACTTCTCCCTTTCACTGAGAAACGTGCGGGCTGCTGTTGCCTGGGCGCTCTCTTCTTTGCAAAAGAGTCTGCAGTTCCACGCTTTGAACCGCGGAAAGGCGCCGGGCTCTGCTAAGATTTCCCCCGGCGCTTCGTTTGCCCTGGGCCAAAGCGAGCCTTCACAATAGCTGAACGCTAACACTGCATACTCGTTCCACTTCCAGAACCGGGCTACGGCGAGGCAGTTCTCCGGGGGAAAACGGCCCTTCGCGAAGGGCAGATCTGCCGAGCTCCTTGCGGGAAAGCGAAAGCAAAGGACGCTTTTCTCCCTCTAACCGCTTTCGTCAGAGGAACGGGGGAAGTCACAGTGTTCTTTCTCTCCCTGAGATACACACAATCTGACGTTGCCTCTGAGCTCCGTTGCTGGCAAGGAACTGAAAGTGACATACATTGCTGTGGGGCAACACAGGGCTCTGCTAGGATTTCTGTAGGCAGTGTGTTTTCCCTGGGCCTCACTGTAGCAACACTATCTCGCCAGGGCAACACTGCATGGCACTTCCTCTGCCAGGAGAGAGTAGCTGCTTTGTAGTTTGTGCTGGGAAACCTTGCTTTAGCAAGTGCGAATTGACCGCATTCAGGCAGAAAGAAAAGAGAATAGCAAGAGGCCTTTTCTCCCCGGCTGCTCTGCCAAGCCCTTCCAGCTCAAACTATGTCGTTGCTCCTCTGGAAGGATCCCTGCACCGCGGCCTAGTTTTTCCGAAGAAGCCCTGCGTTTGCAAGAGCAAATGAGGAATTCGTGGCAGGAAAGAGGAAGGAAAGAAAGTTTCTCTCCCTCTGCCTGCTTTGCTCAGAGGACTGGATGAAGTCAGGGACTTCTCCCTTTCACTGAGAAACGTGCGGGCTGCTGTTGCCTGGGCGCTCTCTTCTTTGCAAAAGAGTCTGCAGTTCCACGCTTTGAACCGTGGAAAGGCGCCGGGCTCTGCTAAGATTTCCCCCGGCGCTTCGTTTGCCCTGGGCCAAAGCGAGCCTTCACAATAGCTGAACGCTAACACTGCATACTCGTTCCACTTCCAGAACCGGGCTACGGCGAGGCAGTTCTCCGGGGGAAAACGGCCCTTCGCGAAGGGCAGATCTGCCGAGCTCCTTGCGGGAAAGCGAAAGCAAAGGACGCTTTTCTCCCTCTAACCGCTTTCGTCAGAGGAACGGGGGAAGTCACAGTGTTCTTTCTCTCCCTGAGATACACACAATCTGACGTTGCCTCTGAGCTCCGTTGCTGGCAAGGAACTGAAAGTGACATACATTGCTGTGGGGCAACACAGGGCTCTGCTAGGATTTCTGTAGGCAGTGTGTTTTCCCTGGGCCTCACTGTAGCAACACTATCTCGCCAGGGCAACACTGCATGGCACTTCCTCTGCCAGGAGAGAGTCGCTGCTTTGTAGTTTGTGCTGGGAAACCTTGCTTTGGCAAGTGCGAATTGACCGCATTCAGGCAGAAAGAAAAGAGAATAGCAAGAGGCCTTTTCTCCCCGGCTGCTCTGCCAAGCCCTTCCAGCTCAAACTATGTCGTTGCTCCTCTGGAAGGATCCCTGCACCGCGGCCTAGTTTTTCCGAAGAAGCCCTGCGTTTGCAAGAGCAAATGAGGAATTCGTGGCAGGAAAGAGGAAGGAAAGAAAGTTTCTCTCCCTCTGCCTGCTTTGCTCAGAGGACTGGATGAAGTCAGGGACTTCTCCCTTTCACTGAGAAACGTGCGGGCTGCTGTTGCCTGGGCGCTCTCTTCTTTGCAAAAGAGTCTGCAGTTCCACGCTTTGAACCGTGGAAAGGCGCCGGGCTCTGCTAAGATTTCCCCCGGCGCTTCGTTTGCCCTGGGCCAAAGCGAGCCTTCACAATAGCTGAACCCTAACACTGCATACTCGTTCCACTTCCAGAACCGGGCTACGGCGAGGCAGTTCTCCGGGGGAAAACGGCCCTTCGCGAAGGGCAGATCTGCCGAGCTCCTTGCGGGAAAGCGAAAGCAAAGGACGCTTTTCTCCCTCTAACCGCTTTCGTCAGAGGAACGGGGGAAGTCACAGTGTTCTTTCTCTCCCTGAGATACAGACAATGTGACGCTGCCCCTGAGCTCCGTTGCTGGCAAGGAACTGAAAGTGACATACATTCCTGTGGGAAACTCAGGGCTCTGCTAGGATTTCTCTAGGCAGTGTGTTTTCCCTGGGCCTCACTGTAGCAACACTATCTCGCCAGGGCAACACTGCATGGCACTTCCTCTGCCAGGAGGGAGCTGCTGCTTTGTAGTTTGTGCTGGGAAACCTTGCTTTGGCAAGTGCGAATTGACCGCATTCAGGCAGAAAGAAAAGAGAATAGCAAGAGGCCTTTTCTCCCCGGCTGCTCTGCCAAGCCCTTCCAGCTCAAACTATGTCGTTGCTCCTCTGGAAGGATCCCTGCACCGCGGCCTAGTTTTTCCGAAGAAGCCCTGCGTTTGCAAGAGCAAATGAGGAATTCGTGGCAGGAAAGAGGAAGGAAAGAAAGTTTCTCTCCCTCTGCCTGCTTTGCTCAGAGGACTGGATGAAGTCAGGGACTTCTCCCTTTCACTGAGAAACGTGCGGGCTGCTGTTGCCTGGGCGCTCTCTTCTTTGCAAAAGAGTCTGCAGTTCCACGCTTTGAACCGTGGAAAGGCGCCGGGCTCTGCTAAGATTTCCCCCGGCGCTTCGTTTGCCCTGGGCCAAAGCGAGCCTTCACAATAGCTGAACGCTAACACTGCATACTCGTTCCACTTCCAGAACCGGGCTACGGCGAGGCAGTTCTCCGGGGGAAAACGGCCCTTCGCGAAGGGCAGATCTGCCGAGCTCCTTGCGGGAAAGCGAAAGCAAAGGACGCTTTTCTCCCTCTAACCGCTTTCGTCAGAGGAACGGGGGAAGTCACAGTGTTCTTTCTCTCCCTGAGATACACACAATCTGACGTTGCCTCTGAGCTCCGTTGCTGGCAAGGAACTGAAAGTGACATACATTGCTGTGGGGCAACACAGGGCTCTGCTAGGATTTCTGTAGGCAGTGTGTTTTCCCTGGGCCTCACTGTAGCAACACTATCTCGCCAGGGCAACACTGCATGGCACTTCCTCTGCCAGGAGAGAGTCGCTGCTTTGTAGTTTGTGCTGGGAAACCTTGCTTTGGCAAGTGCGAATTGACCGCATTCAGGCAGAAAGAAAAGAGAATAGCAAGAGGCCTTTTCTCCCCGGCTGCTCTGCCAAGCCCTTCCAGCTCAAACTATGTCGTTGCTCCTCTGGAAGGATCCCTGCACCGCGGCGTAGTTTTTCCGAAGAAGCCCTGCGTTTGCAAGAGCAAATGAGGAATTCGTGGCAGGAAAGAGGAAGGAAAGAAAGTTTCTCTCCCTCTGCCTGCTTTGCTCAGAGGACTGGATGAAGTCAGGGACTTCTCCCTTTCACTGAGAAACGTGCGGGCTGCTGTTGCCTGGGCGCTCTCTTCTTTGCAAAAGAGTCTGCAGTTCCACGCTTTGAACCGTGGAAAGGCGCCGGGCTCTGCTAAGATTTCCCCCGGCGCTTCGTTTGCCCTGGGCCAAAGCGAGCCTTCACAATAGCTGAACCCTAACACTGCATACTCGTTCCACTTCCAGAACCGGGCTACGGCGAGGCAGTTCTCCGGGGGAAAACGGCCCTTCGCGAAGGGCAGATCTGCCGAGCTCCTTGCGGGAAAGCGAAAGCAAAGGACGCTTTTCTCCCTCTAACCGCTTTCGTCAGAGGAACGGGGGAAGTCACAGTGTTCTTTCTCTCCCTGAGATACACACAATCTGACGTTGCCTCTGAGCTCCGTTGCTGGCAAGGAACTGAAAGTGACATACATTGCTGTGGGGCAACACAGGGCTCTGCTAGGATTTCTCTAGGCAGTGTGTTTTCCCTGGGCCTCACTGTAGCAACACTATCTCGCCAGGGCAACACTGCATGGCACTTCCTCTGCCAGGAGAGAGTCGCTGCTTTGTAGTTTGTGCTGGGAAACCTTGCTTTGGCAAGTGCGAATTGACCGCATTCAGGCAGAAAGAAAAGAGAATAGCAAGAGGCCTTTTCTCCCCGGCTGCTCTGCCAAGCCCTTCCAGCTCAAACTATGTCGTTGCTCCTCTGGAAGGATCCCTGCACCGTGGCGTAGTTTTTCCGAAGAAGCCCTGCGTTTGCAAGAGCAAATGAGGAATTCGTGGCAGGAAAGAGGAAGGAAAGAAAGTTTCTCTCCCTCTGCCTGCTTTGCTCAGAGGACTGGATGAAGTCAGGGACTTCTCCCTTTCACTGAGAAACGTGCGGGCTGCTGTTGCCTGGGCGCTCTCTTCTTTGCAAAAGAGTCTGCAGTTCCACGCTTTGAACCGTGGAAAGGCGCCGGGCTCTGCTAAGATTTCCCCCGGCGCTTCGTTTGCCCTGGGCCAAAGCGAGCCTTCACAATAGCTGAACCCTAACACTGCATACTCGTTCCACTTCCAGAACCGGGCTACGGCGAGGCAGTTCTCCGGGGGAAAACGGCCCTTCGCGAAGGGCAGATCTGCCGAGCTCCTTGCGGGAAAGCGAAAGCAAAGGACGCTTTTCTCCCTCTAACCGCTTTCGTCAGAGGAACGGGGGAAGTCACAGTGTTCTTTCTCTCCCTGAGATACACACAATCTGACGTTGCCTCTGAGCTCCGTTGCTGGCAAGGAACTGAAAGTGACATACATTGCTGTGGGGCAACACAGGGCTCTGCTAGGATTTCTGTAGGCAGTGTGTTTTCCCTGGGCCTCACTGTAGCAACACTATCTCGCCAGGGCAACACTGCATGGCACTTCCTCTGCCAGGAGAGAGTAGCTGCTTTGTAGTTTGTGCTGGGAAACCTTGCTTTAGCAAGTGCGAATTGACCGCATTCAGGCAGAAAGAAAAGAGAATAGCAAGAGGCCTTTTCTCCCCGGCTGCTCTGCCAAGCCCTTCCAGCTCAAACTATGTCGTTGCTCCTCTGGAAGGATCCCTGCACCGCGGCCTAGTTTTTCCGAAGAAGCCCTGCGTTTGCAAGAGTAAATGAGGAATTCGTGGCAGGAAAGAGGAAGGAAAGAAAGTTTCTCTCCCTCTGCCTGCTTTGCTCAGAGGACTGGATGAAGTCAGGGACTTCTCCCTTTCACTGAGAAACGTGCGGGCTGCTGTTGCCTGGGCGCTCTCTTCTTTGCAAAAGAGTCTGCAGTTCCACGCTTTGAACCGTGGAAAGGCGCCGGGCTCTGCTAAGATTTCCCCCGGCGCTTCGTTTGCCCTGGGCCAAAGCGAGCCTTCACAATAGCTGAACGCTAACACTGCATACTCGTTCCACTTCCAGAACCGGGCTACGGCGAGGCAGTTCTCCGGGGGAAAACGGCCCTTCGCGAAGGGCAGATCTGCCGAGCTCCTTGCGGGAAAGCGAAAGCAAAGGACGCTTTTCTCCCTCTAACCGCTTTCGTCAGAGGAACGGGGGAAGTCACAGTGTTCTTTCTCTCCCTGAGATACACACAATCTGACGTTGCCTCTGAGCTCCGTTGCTGGCAAGGAACTGAAAGTGACATACATTGCTGTGGGGCAACACAGGGCTCTGCTAGGATTTCTCTAGGCAGTGTGTTTTCCCTGGGCCTCACTGTAGCAACACTATCTCGCCAGGGCAACACTGCATGGCACTTCCTCTGCCAGGAGAGAGTCGCTGCTTTGTAGTTTGTGCTGGGAAACCTTGCTTTGGCAAGTGCGAATTGACCGCATTCAGGCAGAAAGAAAAGAGAATAGCAAGAGGCCTTTTCTCCCCGGCTGCTCTGCCAAGCCCTTCCAGCTCAAACTATGTCGTTGCTCCTCTGGAAGGATCCCTGCACCGCGGCCTAGTTTTTCCGAAGAAGCCCTGCGTTTGCAAGAGCAAATGAGGAATTCGTGGCAGGAAAGAGGAAGGAAAGAAAGTTTCTCTCCCTCTGCCTGCTTTGCTCAGAGGACTGGATGAAGTCAGGGACTTCTCCCTTTCACTGAGAAACGTGCGGGCTGCTGTTGCCTGGGCGCTCTCTTCTTTGCAAAAGAGTCTGCAGTTCCACGCTTTGAACCGTGGAAAGGCGCCGGGCTCTGCTAAGATTTCCCCCGGCGCTTCGTTTGCCCTGGGCCAAAGCGAGCCTTCACAATAGCTGAACCCTAACACTGCATACTCGTTCCACTTCCAGAACCGGGCTACGGCGAGGCAGTTCTCCGGGGGAAAACGGCCCTTCGCGAAGGGCAGATCTGCCGAGCTCCTTGCGGGAAAGCGAAAGCAAAGGACGCTTTTCTCCCTCTAACCGCTTTCGTCAGAGGAACGGGGGAAGTCACAGTGTTCTTTCTCTCCCTGAGATACAGACAATGTGACGCTGCCCCTGAGCTCCGTTGCTGGCAAGGAACTGAAAGTGACATACATTCCTGTGGGAAACTCAGGGCTCTGCTAGGATTTCTCTAGGCAGTGTGTTTTCCCTGGGCCTCACTGTAGCAACACTATCTCGCCAGGGCAACACTGCATGGCACTTCCTCTGCCAGGAGGGAGCTGCTGCTTTGTAGTTTGTGCTGGGAAACCTTGCTTTGGCAAGTGCGAATTGACCGCATTCAGGCAGAAAGAAAAGAGAATAGCAAGAGGCCTTTTCTCCCCGGCTGCTCTGCCAAGCCCTTCCAGCTCAAACTATGTCGTTGCTCCTCTGGAAGGATCCCTGCACCGCGGCGTAGTTTTTCCGAAGAAGCCCTGCGTTTGCAAGAGCAAATGAGGAATTCGTGGCAGGAAAGAGGAAGGAAAGAAAGTTTCTCTCCCTCTGCCTGCTTTGCTCAGAGGACTGGATGAAGTCAGGGACTTCTCCCTTTCACTGAGAAACGTGCGGGCTGCTGTTGCCTGGGCGCTCTCTTCTTTGCAAAAGAGTCTGCAGTTCCACGCTTTGAACCGTGGAAAGGCGCCGGGCTCTGCTAAGATTTCCCCCGGCGCTTCGTTTGCCCTGGGCCAAAGCGAGCCTTCACAATAGCTGAACGCTAACACTGCATACTCGTTCCACTTCCAGAACCGGGCTACGGCGAGGCAGTTCTCCGGGGGAAAACGGCCCTTCGCGAAGGGCAGATCTGCCGAGCTCCTTGCGGGAAAGCGAAAGCAAAGGACGCTTTTCTCCCTCTAACCGCTTTCGTCAGAGGAACGGGGGAAGTCACAGTGTTCTTTCTCTCCCTGAGATACACACAATCTGACGTTGCCTCTGAGCTCCGTTGCTGGCAAGGAACTGAAAGTGACATACATTGCTGTGGGGCAACACAGGGCTCTGCTAGGATTTCTGTAGGCAGTGTGTTTTCCCTGGGCCTCACTGTAGCAACACTATCTCGCCAGGGCAACACTGCATGGCACTTCCTCTGCCAGGAGAGAGTCGCTGCTTTGTAGTTTGTGCTGGGAAACCTTGCTTTGGCAAGTGCGAATTGACCGCATTCAGGCAGAAAGAAAAGAGAATAGCAAGAGGCCTTTTCTCCCCGGCTGCTCTGCCAAGCCCTTCCAGCTCAAACTATGTCGTTGCTCCTCTGGAAGGATCCCTGCACCGCGGCCTAGTTTTTCCGAAGAAGCCCTGCGTTTGCAAGAGCAAATGAGGAATTCGTGGCAGGAAAGAGGAAGGAAAGAAAGTTTCTCTCCCTCTGCCTGCTTTGCTCAGAGGACTGGATGAAGTCAGGGACTTCTCCCTTTCACTGAGAAACGTGCGGGCTGCTGTTGCCTGGGCGCTCTCTTCTTTGCAAAAGAGTCTGCAGTTCCACGCTTTGAACCGTGGAAAGGCGCCGGGCTCTGCTAAGATTTCCCCCGGCGCTTCGTTTGCCCTGGGCCAAAGCGAGCCTTCACAATAGCTGAACGCTAACACTGCATACTCGTTCCACTTCCAGAACCGGGCTACGGCGAGGTAGTTCTCCGGGGGAAAAAGGCCCTTCGCGAAGGGCAGATCTGCCGAGCTCATTGCGCGAAAGCGAAAGCAAAGGACGCTTTTCTCCCTCTAACCGCTTTCGTCAGAGGAACGGGGGAAGTCACAGTGTTCTTTCTCTCCCTGAGATACAGACAATGTGACGCTGCCCCTGAGCTCCGTTGCTGGCAAGGAACTGAAAGTGACATACATTCCTGTGGGAAACTCAGGGCTCTGCTAGGATTTCTCTAGGCAGTGTGTTTTCCCTGGGCCTCACTGTAGCAACACTATCTCGCCAGGGCAACACTGCATGGCACTTCCTCTGCCAGGAGGGAGCTGCTGCTTTGTAGTTTGTGCTGGGAAACCTTGCTTTGGCAAGTGCGAATTGACCGCATTCAGGCAGAAAGAAAAGAGAATAGCAAGAGGCCTTTTCTCCCCGGCTGCTCTGCCAAGCCCTTCCAGCTCAAACTATGTCGTTGCTCCTCTGGAAGGATCCCTGCACCGCGGCGTAGTTTTTCCGAAGAAGCCCTGCGTTTGCAAGAGCAAATGAGGAATTCGTGGCAGGAAAGAGGAAGGAAAGAAAGTTTCTCTCCCTCTGCCTGCTTTGCTCAGAGGACTGGATGAAGTCAGGGACTTCTCCCTTTCACTGAGAAACGTGCGGGCTGCTGTTGCCTGGGCGCTCTCTTCTTTGCAAAAGAGTCTGCAGTTCCACGCTTTGAACCGTGGAAAGGCGCCGGGCTCTGCTAAGATTTCCCCCGGCGCTTCGTTTGCCCTGGGCCAAAGCGAGCCTTCACAATAGCTGAACGCTAACACTGCATACTCGTTCCACTTCCAGAACCGGGCTACGGCGAGGCAGTTCTCCGGGGGAAAACGGCCCTTCGCGAAGGGCAGATCTGCCGAGCTCCTTGCGGGAAAGCGAAAGCAAAGGACGCTTTTCTCCCTCTAACCGCTTTCGTCAGAGGAACGGGGGAAGTCACAGTGTTCTTTCTCTCCCTGAGATACACACAATCTGACGTTGCCTCTGAGCTCCGTTGCTGGCAAGGAACTGAAAGTGACATACATTGCTGTGGGGCAACACAGGGCTCTGCTAGGATTTCTGTAGGCAGTGTGTTTTCCCTGGGCCTCACTGTAGCAACACTATCTCGCCAGGGCAACACTGCATGGCACTTCCTCTGCCAGGAGAGAGTAGCTGCTTTGTAGTTTGTGCTGGGAAACCTTGCTTTAGCAAGTGCGAATTGACCGCATTCAGGCAGAAAGAAAAGAGAATAGCAAGAGGCCTTTTCTCCCCGGCTGCTCTGCCAAGCCCTTCCAGCTCAAACTATGTCGTTGCTCTTCTGGAAGGATCCCTGCACCGCGGCCTAGTTTTTCCGAAGAAGCCCTGCGTTTGCAAGAGCAAATGAGGAATTCGTGGCAGGAAAGAGGAAGGAAAGAAAGTTTCTCTCCCTCTGCCTGCTTTGCTCAGAGGACTGGATGAAGTCAGGGACTTCTCCCTTTCACTGAGAAACGTGCGGGCTGCTGTTGCCTGGGCGCTCTCTTCTTTGCAAAAGAGTCTGCAGTTCCACGCTTTGAACCGTGGAAAGGCGCCGGGCTCTGCTAAGATTTCCCCCGGCGCTTCGTTTGCCCTGGGCCAAAGCGAGCCTTCACAATAGCTGAACCCTAACACTGCATACTCGTTCCACTTCCAGAACCGGGCTACGGCGAGGCAGTTCTCCGGGGGAAAACGGCCCTTCGCGAAGGGCAGATCTGCCGAGCTCCTTGCGGGAAAGCGAAAGCAAAGGACGCTTTTCTCCCTCTAACCGCTTTCGTCAGAGGAACGGGGGAAGTCACAGTGTTCTTTCTCTCCCTGAGATACACACAATCTGACGTTGCCTCTGAGCTCCGTTGCTGGCAAGGAACTGAAAGTGACATACATTGCTGTGGGGCAACACAGGGCTCTGCTAGGATTTCTGTAGGCAGTGTGTTTTCCCTGGGCCTCACTGTAGCAACACTATCTCGCCAGGGCAACACTGCATGGCACTTCCTCTGCCAGGAGAGAGTAGCTGCTTTGTAGTTTGTGCTGGGAAACCTTGCTTTAGCAAGTGCGAATTGACCGCATTCAGGCAGAAAGAAAAGAGAATAGCAAGAGGCCTTTTCTCCCCGGCTGCTCTGCCAAGCCCTTCCAGCTCAAACTATGTCGTTGCTCCTCTGGAAGGATCCCTGCACCGCGGCCTAGTTTTTCCGAAGAAGCCCTGCGTTTGCAAGAGTAAATGAGGAATTCGTGGCAGGAAAGAGGAAGGAAAGAAAGTTTCTCTCCCTCTGCCTGCTTTGCTCAGAGGACTGGATGAAGTCAGGGACTTCTCCCTTTCACTGAGAAACGTGCGGGCTGCTGTTGCCTGGGCGCTCTCTTCTTTGCAAAAGAGTCTGCAGTTCCACGCTTTGAACCGTGGAAAGGCGCCGGGCTCTGCTAAGATTTCCCCCGGCGCTTCGTTTGCCCTGGGCCAAAGCGAGCCTTCACAATAGCTGAACGCTAACACTGCATACTCGTTCCACTTCCAGAACCGGGCTACGGCGAGGCAGTTCTCCGGGGGAAAACGGCCCTTCGCGAAGGGCAGATCTGCCGAGCTCCTTGCGGGAAAGCGAAAGCAAAGGACGCTTTTCTCCCTCTAACCGCTTTCGTCAGAGGAACGGGGGAAGTCACAGTGTTCTTTCTCTCCCTGAGATACACACAATCTGACGTTGCCTCTGAGCTCCGTTGCTGGCAAGGAACTGAAAGTGACATACATTGCTGTGGGGCAACACAGGGCTCTGCTAGGATTTCTGTAGGCAGTGTGTTTTCCCTGGGCCTCACTGTAGCAACACTATCTCGCCAGGGCAACACTGCATGGCACTTCCTCTGCCAGGAGAGAGTCGCTGCTTTGTAGTTTGTGCTGGGAAACCTTGCTTTGGCAAGTGCGAATTGACCGCATTCAGGCAGAAAGAAAAGAGAATAGCAAGAGGCCTTTTCTCCCCGGCTGCTCTGCCAAGCCCTTCCAGCTCAAACTATGTCGTTGCTCCTCTGGAAGGATCCCTGCACCGCGGCCTAGTTTTTCCGAAGAAGCCCTGCGTTTGCAAGAGCAAATGAGGAATTCGTGGCAGGAAAGAGGAAGGAAAGAAAGTTTCTCTCCCTCTGCCTGCTTTGCTCAGAGGACTGGATGAAGTCAGGGACTTCTCCCTTTCACTGAGAAACGTGCGGGCTGCTGTTGCCTGGGCGCTCTCTTCTTTGCAAAAGAGTCTGCAGTTCCACGCTTTGAACCGTGGAAAGGCGCCGGGCTCTGCTAAGATTTCCCCCGGCGCTTCGTTTGCCCTGGGCCAAAGCGAGCCTTCACAATAGCTGAACCCTAACACTGCATACTCGTTCCACTTCCAGAACCGGGCTACGGCGAGGCAGTTCTCCGGGGGAAAACGGCCCTTCGCGAAGGGCAGATCTGCCGAGCTCCTTGCGGGAAAGCGAAAGCAAAGGACGCTTTTCTCCCTCTAACCGCTTTCGTCAGAGGAACGGGGGAAGTCACAGTGTTCTTTCTCTCCCTGAGATACAGACAATGTGACGCTGCCCCTGTGCTCCGTTGCTGGCAAGGAACTGAAAGTGACATACATTCCTGTGGGAAACTCAGGGCTCTGCTAGGATTTCTCTAGGCAGTGTGTTTTCCCTGGGCCTCACTGTAGCAACACTATCTCGCCAGGGCAACACTGCATGGCACTTCCTCTGCCAGGAGGGAGCTGCTGCTTTGTAGTTTGTGCTGGGAAACCTTGCTTTGGCAAGTGCGAATTGACCGCATTCAGGCAGAAAGAAAAGAGAATAGCAAGAGGCCTTTTCTCCCCGGCTGCTCTGCCAAGCCCTTCCAGCTCAAACTATGTCGTTGCTCCTCTGGAAGGATCCCTGCACCGCGGCGTAGTTTTTCCGAAGAAGCCCTGCGTTTGCAAGAGCAAATGAGGAATTCGTGGCAGGAAAGAGGAAGGAAAGAAAGTTTCTCTCCCTCTGCCTGCTTTGCTCAGAGGACTGGATGAAGTCAGGGACTTCTCCCTTTCACTGAGAAACGTGCGGGCTGCTGTTGCCTGGGCGCTCTCTTCTTTGCAAAAGAGTCTGCAGTTCCACGCTTTGAACCGTGGAAAGGCGCCGGGCTCTGCTAAGATTTCCCCCAGCGCTTCGTTTGCCCTGGGCCAAAGCGAGCCTTCACAATAGCTGAACGCTAACACTGCATACTCGTTCCACTTCCAGAACCGGGCTACGGCGAGGCAGTTCTCCGGGGGAAAACGGCCCTTCGCGAAGGGCAGATCTGCCGAGCTCCTTGCGGGAAAGCGAAAGCAAAGGACGCTTTTCTCCCTCTAACCGCTTTCGTCAGAGGAACGGGGGAAGTCACAGTGTTCTTTCTCTCCCTGAGATACACACAATCTGACGTTGCCTCTGAGCTCCGTTGCTGGCAAGGAACTGAAAGTGACATACATTGCTGTGGGGCAACACAGGGCTCTGCTAGGATTTCTGTAGGCAGTGTGTTTTCCCTGGGCCTCACTGTAGCAACACTATCTCGCCAGGGCAACACTGCATGGCACTTCCTCTGCCAGGAGAGAGTCGCTGCTTTGTAGTTTGTGCTGGGAAACCTTGCTTTGGCAAGTGCGAATTGACCGCATTCAGGCAGAAAGAAAAGAGAATAGCAAGAGACCTTTTCTCCCCGGCTGCTCTGCCAAGCCCTTCCAGCTCAAACTATGTCGTTGCTCCTCTGGAAGGATCCCTGCACCGCGGCCTAGTTTTTCCGAAGAAGCCCTGCGTTTGCAAGAGCAAATGAGGAATTCGTGGCAGGAAAGAGGAAGGAAAGAAAGTTTCTCTCCCTCTGCCTGCTTTGCTCAGAGGACTGGATGAAGTCAGGGACTTCTCCCTTTCACTGAGAAACGTGCGGGCTGCTGTTGCCTGGGCGCTCTCTTCTTTGCAAAAGAGTCTGCAGTTCCACGCTTTGAACCGTGGAAAGGCGCCGGGCTCTGCTAAGATTTCCCCCGGCGCTTCGTTTGCCCTGGGCCAAAGCGAGCCTTCACAATAGCTGAACGCTAACACTGCATACTCGTTCCACTTCCAGAACCGGGCTACGGCGAGGTAGTTCTCCGGGGGAAAAAGGCCCTTCGCGAAGGGCAGATCTGCCGAGCTCATTGCGCGAAAGCGAAAGCAAAGGACGCTTTTCTCCCTCTAACCGCTTTCGTCAGAGGAACGGGGGAAGTCACAGTGTTCTTTCTCTCCCTGAGATACAGACAATGTGACGCTGCCCCTGAGCTCCGTTGCTGGCAAGGAACTGAAAGTGACATACATTCCTGTGGGAAACTCAGGGCTCTGCTAGGATTTCTCTAGGCAGTGTGTTTTCCCTGGGCCTCACTGTAGCAACACTATCTCGCCAGGGCAACACTGCATGGCACTTCCTCTGCCAGGAGGGAGCTGCTGCTTTGTAGTTTGTGCTGGGAAACCTTGCTTTGGCAAGTGCGAATTGACCGCATTCAGGCAGAAAGAAAAGAGAATAGCAAGAGGCCTTTTCTCCCCGGCTGCTCTGCCAAGCCCTTCCAGCTCAAACTATGTCGTTGCTCCTCTGGAAGGATCCCTGCACCGCGGCGTAGTTTTTCCGAAGAAGCCCTGCGTTTGCAAGAGCAAATGAGGAATTCGTGGCAGGAAAGAGGAAGGAAAGAAAGTTTCTCTCCCTCTGCCTGCTTTGCTCAGAGGACTGGATGAAGTCAGGGACTTCTCCCTTTCACTGAGAAACGTGCGGGCTGCTGTTGCCTGGGCGCTCTCTTCTTTGCAAAAGAGTCTGCAGTTCCACGCTTTGAACCGTGGAAAGGCGCCGGGCTCTGCTAAGATTTCCCCCGGCGCTTCGTTTGCCCTGGGCCAAAGCGAGCCTTCACAATAGCTGAACGCTAACACTGCATACTCGTTCCACTTCCAGAACCGGGCTACGGCGAGGCAGTTCTCCGGGGGAAAACGGCCCTTCGCGAAGGGCAGATCTGCCGAGCTCCTTGCGGGAAAGCGAAAGCAAAGGACGCTTTTCTCCCTCTAACCGCTTTCGTCAGAGGAACGGGGGAAGTCACAGTGTTCTTTCTCTCCCTGAGATACACACAATCTGACGTTGCCTCTGAGCTCCGTTGCTGGCAAGGAACTGAAAGTGACATACATTGCTGTGGGGCAACACAGGGCTCTGCTAGGATTTCTGTAGGCAGTGTGTTTTCCCTGGGCCTCACTGTAGCAACACTATCTCGCCAGGGCAACACTGCATGGCACTTCCTCTGCCAGGAGAGAGTAGCTGCTTTGTAGTTTGTGCTGGGAAACCTTGCTTTAGCAAGTGCGAATTGACCGCATTCAGGCAGAAAGAAAAGAGAATAGCAAGAGGCCTTTTCTCCCCGGCTGCTCTGCCAAGCCCTTCCAGCTCAAACTATGTCGTTGCTCTTCTGGAAGGATCCCTGCACCGCGGCCTAGTTTTTCCGAAGAAGCCCTGCGTTTGCAAGAGCAAATGAGGAATTCGTGGCAGGAAAGAGGAAGGAAAGAAAGTTTCTCTCCCTCTGCCTGCTTTGCTCAGAGGACTGGATGAAGTCAGGGACTTCTCCCTTTCACTGAGAAACGTGCGGGCTGCTGTTGCCTGGGCGCTCTCTTCTTTGCAAAAGAGTCTGCAGTTCCACGCTTTGAACCGTGGAAAGGCGCCGGGCTCTGCTAAGATTTCCCCCGGCGCTTCGTTTGCCCTGGGCCAAAGCGAGCCTTCACAATAGCTGAACGCTAACACTGCATACTCGTTCCACTTCCAGAACCGGGCTACGGCGAGGCAGTTCTCCGGGGGAAAACGGCCCTTCGCGAAGGGCAGATCTGCCGAGCTCCTTGCGGGAAAGCGAAAGCAAAGGACGCTTTTCTCCCTCTAACCGCTTTCGTCAGAGGAACGGGGGAAGTCACAGTGTTCTTTCTCTCCCTGAGATACACACAATCTGACGTTGCCTCTGAGCTCCGTTGCTGGCAAGGAACTGAAAGTGACATACATTGCTGTGGGGCAACACAGGGCTCTGCTAGGATTTCTGTAGGCAGTGTGTTTTCCCTGGGCCTCACTGTAGCAACACTATCTCGCCAGGGCAACACTGCATGGCACTTCCTCTGCCAGGAGAGAGTCGCTGCTTTGTAGTTTGTGCTGGGAAACCTTGCTTTGGCAAGTGCGAATTGACCGCATTCAGGCAGAAAGAAAAGAGAATAGCAAGAGGCCTTTTCTCCCCGGCTGCTCTGCCAAGCCCTTCCAGCTCAAACTATGTCGTTGCTCCTCTGGAAGGATCCCTGCACCGCGGCGTAGTTTTTCCGAAGAAGCCCTGCGTTTGCAAGAGCAAATGAGGAATTCGTGGCAGGAAAGAGGAAGGAAAGAAAGTTTCTCTCCCTCTGCCTGCTTTGCTCAGAGGACTGGATGAAGTCAGGGACTTCTCCCTTTCACTGAGAAACGTGCGGGCTGCTGTTGCCTGGGCGCTCTCTTCTTTGCAAAAGAGTCTGCAGTTCCACGCTTTGAACCGTGGAAAGGCGCCGGGCTCTGCTAAGATTTCCCCCGGCGCTTCGTTTGCCCTGGGCCAAAGCGAGCCTTCACAATAGCTGAACGCTAACACTGCATACTCGTTCCACTTCCAGAACCGGGCTACGGCGAGGCAGTTCTCCGGGGGAAAACGGCCCTTCGCGAAGGGCAGATCTGCCGAGCTCCTTGCGGGAAAGCGAAAGCAAAGGACGCTTTTCTCCCTCTAACCGCTTTCGTCAGAGGAACGGGGGAAGTCACAGTGTTCTTTCTCTCCCTGAGATACACACAATCTGACGTTGCCTCTGAGCTCCGTTGCTGGCAAGGAACTGAAAGTGACATACATTCCTGTGGGGCAACACAGGGCTCTGCTAGGATTTCTGTAGGCAGTGTGTTTTCCCTGGGCCTCACTGTAGCAACACTATCTCGCCAGGGCAACACTGCATGGCACTTCCTCTGCCAGGAGGGAGCTGCTGCTTTGTAGTTTGTGCTGGGAAACCTTGCTTTGGCAAGTGCGAATTGACCGCATTCAGGCAGAAAGAAAAGAGAATAGCAAGAGGCCTTTTCTCCCCGGCTGCTCTGCCAAGCCCTTCCAGCTCAAACTATGTCGTTGCTCCTCTGGAAGGATCCCTGCACCGCGGCGTAGTTTTTCCGAAGAAGCCCTGCGTTTGCAAGAGCAAATGAGGAATTCGTGGCAGGAAAGAGGAAGGAAAGAAAGTTTCTCTCCCTCTGCCTGCTTTGCTCAGAGGACTGGATGAAGTCAGGGACTTCTCCCTTTCACTGAGAAACGTGCGGGCTGCTGTTGCCTGGGCGCTCTCTTCTTTGCAAAAGAGTCTGCAGTTCCACGCTTTGAACCGTGGAAAGGCGCCGGGCTCTGCTAAGATTTCCCCCGGCGCTTCGTTTGCCCTGGGCCAAAGCGAGCCTTCACAATAGCTGAACGCTAACACTGCATACTCGTTCCACTTCCAGAACCGGGCTACGGCGAGGCAGTTCTCCGGGGGAAAACGGCCCTTCGCGAAGGGCAGATCTGCCGAGCTCCTTGCGGGAAAGCGAAAGCAAAGGACGCTTTTCTCCCTCTAACCGCTTTCGTCAGAGGAACGGGGGAAGTCACAGTGTTCTTTCTCTCCCTGAGATACACACAATCTGACGTTGCCTCTGAGCTCCGTTGCTGGCAAGGAACTGAAAGTGACATACATTCCTGTGGGGAAACACAGGGCTCTGCTAGGATTTCTGTAGGCAGTGTGTTTTCCCTGGGCCTCACTGTAGCAACACTATCTCGCCAGGGCAACACTGCATGGCACTTCCTCTGCCAGGAGAGAGTCGCTGCTTTGTAGTTTGTGCTGGGAAACCTTGCTTTGGCAAGTGCGAATTGACCGCATTCAGGCAGAAAGAAAAGAGAATAGCAAGAGGCCTTTTCTCCCCGGCTGCTCTGCCAAGCCCTTCCAGCTCAAACTATGTCGTTGCTCCTCTGGAAGGATCCCTGCACCGCGGCGTAGTTTTTCCGAAGAAGCCCTGCGTTTGCAAGAGCAAATGAGGAATTCGTGGCAGGAAAGAGGAAGGAAAGAAAGTTTCTCTCCCTCTGCCTGCTTTGCTCAGAGGACTGGATGAAGTCAGGGACTTCTCCCTTTCACTGAGAAACGTGCGGGCTGCTGTTGCCTGGGCGCTCTCTTCTTTGCAAAAGAGTCTGCAGTTCCACGCTTTGAACCGTGGAAAGGCGCCGGGCTCTGCTAAGATTTCCCCCGGCGCTTCGTTTGCCCTGGGCCAAAGCGAGCCTTCACAATAGCTGAACGCTAACACTGCATACTCGTTCCACTTCCAGAACCGGGCTACGGCGAGGCAGTTCTCCGGGGGAAAACGGCCCTTCGCGAAGGGCAGATCTGCCGAGCTCATTGCGCGAAAGCGAAAGCAAAGGACGCTTTTCTCCCTCTAACCGCTTTCGTCAGAGGAACGGGGGAAGTCACAGTGTTCTTTCTCTCCCTGAGATACAGACAATGTGACGCTGCCCCTGAGCTCCGTTGCTGGCAAGGAACTGAAAGTGACATACATTCCTGTGGGAAACTCAGGGCTCTGCTAGGATTTCTCTAGGCAGTGTGTTTTCCCTGGGCCTCACTGTAGCAACACTATCTCGCCAGGGCAACACTGCATGGCACTTCCTCTGCCAGGAGGGAGCTGCTGCTTTGTAGTTTGTGCTGGGAAACCTTGCTTTGGCAAGTGCGAATTGACCGCATTCAGGCAGAAAGAAAAGAGAATAGCAAGAGGCCTTTTCTCCCCGGCTGCTCTGCCAAGCCCTTCCAGCTCAAACTATGTCGTTGCTCCTCTGGAAGGATCCCTGCACCGCGGCGTAGTTTTTCCGAAGAAGCCCTGCGTTTGCAAGAGCAAATGAGGAATTCGTGGCAGGAAAGAGGAAGGAAAGAAAGTTTCTCTCCCTCTGCCTGCTTTGCTCAGAGGACTGGATGAAGTCAGGGACTTCTCCCTTTCACTGAGAAACGTGCGGGCTGCTGTTGCCTGGGCGCTCTCTTCTTTGCAAAAGAGTCTGCAGTTCCACGCTTTGAACCGTGGAAAGGCGCCGGGCTCTGCTAAGATTTCCCCCGGCGCTTCGTTTGCCCTGGGCCAAAGCGAGCCTTCACAATAGCTGAACGCTAACACTGCATACTCGTTCCACTTCCAGAACCGGGCTACGGCGAGGCAGTTCTCCGGGGGAAAACGGCCCTTCGCGAAGGGCAGATCTGCCGAGCTCCTTGCGGGAAAGCGAAAGCAAAGGACGCTTTTCTCCCTCTAACCGCTTTCGTCAGAGGAACGGGGGAAGTCACAGTGTTCTTTCTCTCCCTGAGATACACACAATCTGACGTTGCCTCTGAGCTCCGTTGCTGGCAAGGAACTGAAAGTGACATACATTCCTGTGGGGAAACACAGGGCTCTGCTAGGATTTCTGTAGGCAGTGTGTTTTCCCTGGGCCTCACTGTAGCAACACTATCTCGCCAGGGCAACACTGCATGGCACTTCCTCTGCCAGGAGAGAGTCGCTGCTTTGTAGTTTGTGCTGGGAAACCTTGCTTTGGCAAGTGCGAATTGACCGCATTCAGGCAGAAAGAAAAGAGAATAGCAAGAGGCCTTTTCTCCCCGGCTGCTCTGCCAAGCCCTTCCAGCTCAAACTATGTCGTTGCTCCTCTGGAAGGATCCCTGCACCGCGGCCTAGTTTTTCCGAAGAAGCCCTGCGTTTGCAAGAGCAAATGAGGAATTCGTGGCAGGAAAGAGGAAGGAAAGAAAGTTTCTCTCCCTCTGCCTGCTTTGCTCAGAGGACTGGATGAAGTCAGGGACTTCTCCCTTTCACTGAGAAACGTGCGGGCTGCTGTTGCCTGGGCGCTCTCTTCTTTGCAAAAGAGTCTGCAGTTCCACGCTTTGAACCGTGGAAAGGCGCCGGGCTCTGCTAAGATTTCCCCCGGCGCTTCGTTTGCCCTGGGCCAAAGCGAGCCTTCACAATAGCTGAACGCTAACACTGCATACTCGTTCCACTTCCAGAACCGGGCTACGGCGAGGTAGTTCTCCGGGGGAAAACGGCCCTTCGCGAAGGGCAGATCTGCCGAGCTCATTGCGCGAAAGCGAAAGCAAAGGACGCTTTTCTCCCTCTAACCGCTTTCGTCAGAGGAACGGGGGAAGTCACAGTGTTCTTTCTCTCCCTGAGATACAGACAATGTGACGCTGCCCCTGAGCTCCGTTGCTGGCAAGGAACTGAAAGTGACATACATTCCTGTGGGAAACTCAGGGCTCTGCTAGGATTTCTCTAGGCAGTGTGTTTTCCCTGGGCCTCACTGTAGCAACACTATCTCGCCAGGGCAACACTGCATGGCACTTCCTCTGCCAGGAGGGAGCTGCTGCTTTGTAGTTTGTGCTGGGAAACCTTGCTTTGGCAAGTGCGAATTGACCGCATTCAGGCAGAAAGAAAAGAGAATAGCAAGAGGCCTTTTCTCCCCGGCTGCTCTGCCAAGCCCTTCCAGCTCAAACTATGTCGTTGCTCCTCTGGAAGGATCCCTGCACCGCGGCGTAGTTTTTCCGAAGAAGCCCTGCGTTTGCAAGAGCAAATGAGGAATTCGTGGCAGGAAAGAGGAAGGAAAGAAAGTTTCTCTCCCTCTGCCTGCTTTGCTCAGAGGACTGGATGAAGTCAGGGACTTCTCCCTTTCACTGAGAAACGTGCGGGCTGCTGTTGCCTGGGCGCTCTCTTCTTTGCAAAAGAGTCTGCAGTTCCACGCTTTGAACCGTGGAAAGGCGCCGGGCTCTGCTAAGATTTCCCCCGGCGCTTCGTTTGCCCTGGGCCAAAGCGAGCCTTCACAATAGCTGAACGCTAACACTGCATACTCGTTCCACTTCCAGAACCGGGCTACGGCGAGGCAGTTCTCCGGGGGAAAACGGCCCTTCGCGAAGGGCAGATCTGCCGAGCTCCTTGCGGGAAAGCGAAAGCAAAGGACGCTTTTCTCCCTCTAACCGCTTTCGTCAGAGGAACGGGGGAAGTCACAGTGTTCTTTCTCTCCCTGAGATACACACAATCTGACGTTGCCTCTGAGCTCCGTTGCTGGCAAGGAACTGAAAGTGACATACATTGCTGTGGGGCAACACAGGGCTCTGCTAGGATTTCTGTAGGCAGTGTGTTTTCCCTGGGCCTCACTGTAGCAACACTATCTCGCCAGGGCAACACTGCATGGCACTTCCTCTGCCAGGAGAGAGTCGCTGCTTTGTAGTTTGTGCTGGGAAACCTTGCTTTGGCAAGTGCGAATTGACCGCATTCAGGCAGAAAGAAAAGAGAATAGCAAGAGGCCTTTTCTCCCCGGCTGCTCTGCCAAGCCCTTCCAGCTCAAACTATGTCGTTGCTCCTCTGGAAGGATCCCTGCACCGCGGCGTAGTTTTTCCGAAGAAGCCCTGCGTTTGCAAGAGCAAATGAGGAATTCGTGGCAGGAAAGAGGAAGGAAAGAAAGTTTCTCTCCCTCTGCCTGCTTTGCTCAGAGGACTGGATGAAGTCAGGGACTTCTCCCTTTCACTGAGAAACGTGCGGGCTGCTGTTGCCTGGGCGCTCTCTTCTTTGCAAAAGAGTCTGCAGTTCCACGCTTTGAACCGTGGAAAGGCGCCGGGCTCTGCTAAGATTTCCCCCGGCGCTTCGTTTGCCCTGGGCCAAAGCGAGCCTTCACAATAGCTGAACGCTAATACTGCATACTCGTTTCACTTCCAGAACCGGGCTACGGCGAGGCAGTTCTCCGGGGGAAAACGGCCCTTCGCGAAGGGCAGATCTGCCGAGCTCCTTGCGGGAAAGCGAAAGCAAAGGACGCTTTTCTCCCTCTAACCGCTTTCGTCAGAGGAACGGGGGAAGTCACAGTGTTCTTTCTCTCCCTGAGATACACACAATCTGACGTTGCCTCTGAGCTCCGTTGCTGGCAAGGAACTGAAAGTGACATACATTCCTGTGGGGAAACACAGGGCTCTGCTAGGATTTCTGTAGGCAGTGTGTTTTCCCTGGGCCTCACTGTAGCAACACTATCTCGCCAGGGCAACACTGCATGGCACTTCCTCTGCCAGGAGAGAGTCGCTGCTTTGTAGTTTGTGCTGGGAAACCTTGCTTTGGCAAGTGCGAATTGACCGCATTCAGGCAGAAAGAAAAGAGAATAGCAAGAGGCCTTTTCTCCCCGGCTGCTCTGCCAAGCCCTTCCAGCTCAAACTATGTCGTTGCTCCTCTGGAAGGATCCCTGCACCGCGGCGTAGTTTTTCCGAAGAAGCCCTGCGTTTGCAAGAGCAAATGAGGAATTCGTGGCAGGAAAGAGGAAGGAAAGAAAGTTTCTCTCCCTCTGCCTGCTTTGCTCAGAGGACTGGATGAAGTCAGGGACTTCTCCCTTTCACTGAGAAACGTGCGGGCTGCTGTTGCCTGGGCGCTCTCTTCTTTGCAAAAGAGTCTGCAGTTCCACGCTTTGAACCGTGGAAAGGCGCCGGGCTCTGCTAAGATTTCCCACGGCGCTTCGTTTGCCCTGGGCCAAAGCGAGCCTTCACAATAGCTGAACGCTAACACTGCATACTCGTTCCACTTCCAGAACCGGGCTACGGCGAGGCAGTTCTCCGGGGGAAAACGGCCCTTCGCGAAGGGCAGATCTGCCGAGCTCATTGCGCGAAAGCGAAAGCAAAGGACGCTTTTCTCCCTCTAACCGCTTTCGTCAGAGGAACGGGGGAAGTCACAGTGTTCTTTCTCTCCCTGAGATACAGACAATGTGACGCTGCCCCTGAGCTCCGTTGCTGGCAAGGAACTGAAAGTGACATACATTCCTGTGGGAAACTCAGGGCTCTGCTAGGATTTCTCTAGGCAGTGTGTTTTCCCTGGGCCTCACTGTAGCAACACTATCTCGCCAGGGCAACACTGCATGGCACTTCCTCTGCCAGGAGGGAGCTGCTGCTTTGTAGTTTGTGCTGGGAAACCTTGCTTTGGCAAGTGCGAATTGACCGCATTCAGGCAGAAAGAAAAGAGAATAGCAAGAGGCCTTTTCTCCCCGGCTGCTCTGCCAAGCCCTTCCAGCTCAAACTATGTCGTTGCTCCTCTGGAAGGATCCCTGCACCGCGGCGTAGTTTTTCCGAAGAAGCCCTGCGTTTGCAAGAGCAAATGAGGAATTCGTGGCAGAAAAGAGGAAGGAAAGAAAGTTTCTCTCCCTCTGCCTGCTTTGCTCAGAGGACTGGATGAAGTCAGGGACTTCTCCCTTTCACTGAGAAACGTGCGGGCTGCTGTTGCCTGGGCGCTCTCTTCTTTGCAAAAGAGTCTGCAGTTCCACGCTTTGAACCGTGGAAAGGCGCCGGGCTCTGCTAAGATTCCCCCCGGCGCTTCGTTTGCCCCGGGCCAAAGCGAACCTTCACAATACCTGAACGCTAACACTGCATACTCGTTCCACTTCCAGAACCGGGCTACGGCGAGGCAGTTCTCCGGGGGAAAACGGCCCTTCGCGAAGGGCAGATCTGCCGAGCTCCTTGCGGGAAAGCGAAAGCAAAGGACGCTTTTCTCCCTCTGACCGCTTTCGTCAGAGGAACGGGGGAAGTCACAGTGTTCTTTCTCTCCCTGAGATACACACAATCTGACGTTGCCTCTGAGCTCCGTTGCTGGCAAGGAACTGAAAGTGACATACATTCCTGTGGGGAAACACAGGGCTCTGCTAGGATTTCTGTAGGCAGTGTGTTTTCCCTGGGCCTCACTGTAGCAACACTATCTCGCCAGGGCAACACTGCATGGCACTTCCTCTGCCAGGAGAGAGTCGCTGCTTTGTAGTTTGTGCTGGGAAACCTTGCTTTGGCAAGTGCGAATTGACCGCATTCAGGCAGAAAGAAAAGAGAATAGCAAGAGGCCTTTTCTCCCCGGCTGCTCTGCCAAGCCCTTCCAGCTCAAACTATGTCGTTGCTCCTCTGGAAGGATCCCTGCACCGCGGCGTAGTTTTTCCGAAGAAGCCCTGCGTTTGCAAGAGCAAATGAGGAATTCGTGGCAGGAAAGAGGAAGGAAAGAAAGTTTCTCTCCCTCTGCCTGCTTTGCTCAGAGGACTGGATGAAGTCAGGGACTTCTCCCTTTCACTGAGAAACGTGCGGGCTGCTGTTGCCTGGGCGCTCTCTTCTTTGCAAAAGAGTCTGCAGTTCCACGCTTTGAACCGTGGAAAGGCGCCGGGCTCTGCTAAGATTTCCCCCGGCGCTTCGTTTGCCCTGGGCCAAAGCGAGCCTTCACAATAGCTGAACGCTAACACTGCATACTCGTTTCACTTCCAGAACCGGGCTACGGCGAGGCAGTTCTCCGGGGGAAAACGGCCCTTCGCGAAGGGCAGATCTGCCGAGCTCCTTGCGGGAAAGCGAAAGCAAAGGACGCTTTTCTCCCTCTAACCGCTTTCGTCAGAGGAACGGGGGAAGTCACAGTGTTCTTTCTCTCCCTGAGATACACACAATCTGACGTTGCCTCTGAGCTCCGTTGCTGGCAAGGAACTGAAAGTGACATACATTCCTGTGGGGAAACACAGGGCTCTGCTAGGATTTCTGTAGGCAGTGTGTTTTCCCTGGGCCTCACTGTAGCAACACTATCTCGCCAGGGCAACACTGCATGGCACTTCCTCTGCCAGGAGAGAGTCGCTGCTTTGTAGTTTGTGCTGGGAAACCTTGCTTTGGCAAGTGCGAATTGACCGCATTCAGGCAGAAAGAAAAGAGAATAGCAAGAGGCCTTTTCTCCCCGGCTGCTCTGCCAAGCCCTTCCAGCTCAAACTATGTCGTTGCTCCTCTGGAAGGATCCCTGCACCGCGGCGTAGTTTTTCCGAAGAAGCCCTGCGTTTGCAAGAGCAAATGAGGAATTCGTGGCAGGAAAGAGGAGGGAAAGAAAGTTTCTCTCCCTCTGCCTGCTTTGCTCAGAGGACTGGATGAAGTCAGGGACTTCTCCCTTTCACTGAGAAACGTGCGGGCTGCTGTTGCCTGGGCGCTCTCTTCTTTGCAAAAGAGTCTGCAGTTCCACGCTTTGAACCGTGGAAAGGCGCCGGGCTCTGCTAAGATTTCCCACGGCGCTTCGTTTGCCCTGGGCCAAAGCGAGCCTTCACAATAGCTGAACGCTAACACTGCATACTCGTTCCACTTCCAGAACCGGGCTACGGCGAGGCAGTTCTCCGGGGGAAAACGGCCCTTCGCGAAGGGCAGATCTGCCGAGCTCATTGCGCGAAAGCGAAAGCAAAGGACGCTTTTCTCCCTCTAACCGCTTTCGTCAGAGGAACGGGGGAAGTCACAGTGTTCTTTCTCTCCCTGAGATACAGACAATGTGACGCTGCCCCTGAGCTCCGTTGCTGGCAAGGAACTGAAAGTGACATACATTCCTGTGGGAAACTCAGGGCTCTGCTAGGATTTCTCTAGGCAGTGTGTTTTCCCTGGGCCTCACTGTAGCAACACTATCTCGCCAGGGCAACACTGCATGGCACTTCCTCTGCCAGGAGGGAGCTGCTGCTTTGTAGTTTGTGCTGGGAAACCTTGCTTTGGCAAGTGCGAATTGACCGCATTCAGGCAGAAAGAAAAGAGAATAGCAAGAGGCCTTTTCTCCCCGGCTGCTCTGCCAAGCCCTTCCAGCTCAAACTATGTCGTTGCTCCTCTGGAAGGATCCCTGCACCGCGGCGTAGTTTTTCCGAAGAAGCCCTGCGTTTGCAAGAGCAAATGAGGAATTCGTGGCAGGAAAGAGGAAGGAAAGAAAGTTTCTCTCCCTCTGCCTGCTTTGCTCAGAGGACTGGATGAAGTCAGGGACTTCTCCCTTTCACTGAGAAACGTGCGGGCTGCTGTTGCCTGGGCGCTCTCTTCTTTGCAAAAGAGTCTGCAGTTCCACGCTTTGAACCGTGGAAAGGCGCCGGGCTCTGCTAAGATTCCCCCCGGCGCTTCGTTTGCCCCGGGCCAAAGCGAACCTTCACAATACCTGAACGCTAACACTGCATACTCGTTCCACTTCCAGAACCGGGCTACGGCGAGGCAGTTCTCCGGGGGAAAACGGCCCTTCGCGAAGGGCAGATCTGCCGAGCTCCTTGCGGGAAAGCGAAAGCAAAGGACGCTTTTCTCCCTCTAACCGCTTTCGTCAGAGGAACGGGGGAAGTCACAGTGTTCTTTCTCTCCCTGAGATACACACAATCTGACGTTGCCTCTGAGCTCCGTTGCTGGCAAGGAACTGAAAGTGACATACATTCCTGTGGGGAAACACAGGGCTCTGCTAGGATTTCTCTAGGCAGTGTGTTTTCCCTGGGCCTCACTGTAGCAACACTATCTCGCCAGGGCAACACTGCATGGCACTTCCTCTGCCAGGAGAGAGTCGCTGCTTTGTAGTTTGTGCTGGGAAACCTTGCTTTGGCAAGTGCGAATTGACCGCATTCAGGCAGAAAGAAAAGAGAATAGCAAGAGGCCTTTTCTCCCCGGCTGCTCTGCCAAGCCCTTCCAGCTCAAACTATGTCGTTGCTCCTCTGGAAGGATCCCTGCACCGCGGCGTAGTTTTTCCGAAGAAGCCCTGCGTTTGCAAGAGCAAATGAGGAATTCGTGGCAGGAAAGAGGAAGGAAAGAAAGTTTCTCTCCCTCTGCCTGCTTTGCTCAGAGGACTGGATGAAGTCAGGGACTTCTCCCTTTCACTGAGAAACGTGCGGGCTGCTGTTGCCTGGGCGCTCTCTTCTTTGCAAAAGAGTCTGCAGTTCCACGCTTTGAACCGTGGAAAGGCGCCGGGCTCTGCTAAGATTTCCCCCGGCGCTTCGTTTGCCCTGGGCCAAAGCGAGCCTTCACAATAGCTGAACGCTAACACTGCATACTCGTTTCACTTCCAGAACCGGGCTACGGCGAGGCAGTTCTCCGGGGGAAAACGGCCCTTCGCGAAGGGCAGATCTGCCGAGCTCCTTGCGGGAAAGCGAAAGCAAAGGACGCTTTTCTCCCTCTAACCGCTTTCGTCAGAGGAACGGGGGAAGTCACAGTGTTCTTTCTCTCCCTGAGATACACACAATCTGACGTTGCCTCTGAGCTCCGTTGCTGGCAAGGAACTGAAAGTGACATACATTCCTGTGGGGAAACACAGGGCTCTGCTAGGATTTCTGTAGGCAGTGTGTTTTCCCTGGGCCTCACTGTAGCAACACTATCTCGCCAGGGCAACACTGCATGGCACTTCCTCTGCCAGGAGAGAGTCGCTGCTTTGTAGTTTGTGCTGGGAAACCTTGCTTTGGCAAGTGCGAATTGACCGCATTCAGGCAGAAAGAAAAGAGAATAGCAAGAGGCCTTTTCTCCCCGGCTGCTCTGCCAAGCCCTTCCAGCTCAAACTATGTCGTTGCTCCTCTGGAAGGATCCCTGCACCGCGGCGTAGTTTTTCCGAAGAAGCCCTGCGTTTGCAAGAGCAAATGAGGAATTCGTGGCAGGAAAGAGGAAGGAAAGAAAGTTTCTCTCCCTCTGCCTGCTTTGCTCAGAGGACTGGATGAAGTCAGGGACTTCTCCCTTTCACTGAGAAACGTGCGGGCTGCTGTTGCCTGGGCGCTCTCTTCTTTGCAAAAGAGTCTGCAGTTCCACGCTTTGAACCGTGGAAAGGCGCCGGGCTCTGCTAAGATTTCCCCCGGCGCTTCGTTTGCCCTGGGCCAAAGCGAGCCTTCACAATAGCTGAACGCTAACACTGCATACTCGTTCCACTTCCAGAACCGGGCTACGGCGAGGCAGTTCTCCGGGGGAAAACGGCCCTTCGCGAAGGGCAGATCTGCCGAGCTCATTGCGCGAAAGCGAAAGCAAAGGACGCTTTTCTCCCTCTAACCGCTTTCGTCAGAGGAACGGGGGAAGTCACAGTGTTCTTTCTCTCCCTGAGATACAGACAATGTGACGCTGCCCCTGAGCTCCGTTGCTGGCAAGGAACTGAAAGTGACATACATTCCTGTGGGAAACTCAGGGCTCTGCTAGGATTTCTCTAGGCAGTGTGTTTTCCCTGGGCCTCACTGTAGCAACACTATCTCGCCAGGGCAACACTGCATGGCACTTCCTCTGCCAGGAGGGAGCTGCTGCTTTGTAGTTTGTGCTGGGAAACCTTGCTTTGGCAAGTGCGAATTGACCGCATTCAGGCAGAAAGAAAAGAGAATAGCAAGAGGCCTTTTCTCCCCGGCTGCTCTGCCAAGCCCTTCCAGCTCAAACTATGTCGTTGCTCCTCTGGAAGGATCCCTGCACCGCGGCGTAGTTTTTCCGAAGAAGCCCTGCGTTTGCAAGAGCAAATGAGGAATTCGTGGCAGGAAAGAGGAAGGAAAGAAAGTTTCTCTCCCTCTGCCTGCTTTGCTCAGAGGACTGGATGAAGTCAGGGACTTCTCCATTTCACTGAGAAACGTGCGGGCTGCTGTTGCCTGGGCGCTCTCTTCTTTGCAAAAGAGTCTGCAGTTCCACGCTTTGAACCGTGGAAAGGCGCCGGGCTCTGCTAAGATTCCCCCCGGCGCTTCGTTTGCCCCGGGCCAAAGCGAACCTTCACAATACCTGAACGCTAACACTGCATACTCGTTCCACTTCCAGAACCGGGCTACGGCGAGGCAGTTCTCCGGGGGAAAACGGCCCTTCGCGAAGGGCAGATCTGCCGAGCTCCTTGCGGGAAAGCGAAAGCAAAGGACGCTTTTCTCCCTCTAACCGCTTTCGTCAGAGGAACGGGGGAAGTCACAGTGTTCTTTCTCTCCCTGAGATACACACAATCTGACGTTGCCTCTGAGCTCCGTTGCTGGCAAGGAACTGAAAGTGACATACATTCCTGTGGGGAAACACAGGGCTCTGCTAGGATTTCTCTAGGCAGTGTGTTTTCCCTGGGCCTCACTGTAGCAACACTATCTCGCCAGGGCAACACTGCATGGCACTTCCTCTGCCAGGAGAGAGTCGCTGCTTTGTAGTTTGTGCTGGGAAACCTTGCTTTGGCAAGTGCGAATTGACCGCATTCAGGCAGAAAGAAAAGAGAATAGCAAGAGGCCTTTTCTCCCCGGCTGCTCTGCCAAGCCCTTCCAGCTCAAACTATGTCGTTGCTCCTCTGGAAGGATCCCTGCACCGCGGCCTAGTTTTTCCGAAGAAGCCCTGCGTTTGCAAGAGCAAATGAGGAATTCGTGGCAGGAAAGAGGAAGGAAAGAAAGTTTCTCTCCCTCTGCCTGCTTTGCTCAGAGGACTGGATGAAGTCAGGGACTTCTCCCTTTCACTGAGAAACGTGCGGGCTGCTGTTGCCTGGGCGCTCTCTTCTTTGCAAAAGAGTCTGCAGTTCCACGCTTTGAACCGTGGAAAGGCGCCGGGCTCTGCTAAGATTTCCCCCGGCGCTTCGTTTGCCCTGGGCCAAAGCGAGCCTTCACAATAGCTGAACGCTAACACTGCATACTCGTTCCACTTCCAGAACCGGGCTACGGCGAGGCAGTTCTCCGGGGGAAAACGGCCCTTCGCGAAGGGCAGATCTGCCGAGCTCCTTGCGGGAAAGCGAAAGCAAAGGACGCTTTTCTCCCTCTAACCGCTTTCGTCAGAGGAACGGGGGAAGTCACAGTGTTCTTTCTCTCCCTGAGATACACACAATCTGACGTTGCCTCTGAGCTCCGTTGCTGGCAAGGAACTGAAAGTGACATACATTGCTGTGGGGAAACACAGGGCTCTGCTAGGATTTCTGTAGGCAGTGTGTTTTCCCTGGGCCTCACTGTAGCAACACTATCTCGCCAGGGCAACACTGCATGGCACTTCCTCTGCCAGGAGAGAGTCGCTGCTTTGTAGTTTGTGCTGGGAAACCTTGCTTTGGCAAGTGCGAATTGACCGCATTCAGGCAGAAAGAAAAGAGAATAGCAAGAGGCCTTTTCTCCCCGGCTGCTCTGCCAAGCCCTTCCAGCTCAAACTATGTCGTTGCTCCTCTGGAAGGATCCCTGCACCGCGGCGTAGTTTTTCCGAAGAAGCCCTGCGTTTGCAAGAGCAAATGAGGAATTCGTGGCAGGAAAGAGGAAGGAAAGAAAGTTTCTCTCCCTCTGCCTGCTTTGCTCAGAGGACTGGATGAAGTCAGGGACTTCTCCCTTTCACTGAGAAACGTGCGGGCTGCTGTTGCCTGGGCGCTCTCTTCTTTGCAAAAGAGTCTGCAGTTCCACGCTTTGAACCGTGGAAAGGCGCCGGGCTCTGCTAAGATTTCCCCCGGCGCTTCGTTTGCCCTGGGCCAAAGCGAGCCTTCACAATAGCTGAACGCTAACACTGCATACTCGTTCCACTTCCAGAACCGGGCTACGGCGAGGCAGTTCTCCGGGGGAAAACGGCCCTTCGCGAAGGGCAGATCTGCCGAGCTCATTGCGCGAAAGCGAAAGCAAAGGACGCTTTTCTCCCTCTAACCGCTTTCGTCAGAGGAACGGGGGAAGTCACAGTGTTCTTTCTCTCCCTGAGATACAGACAATGTGACGCTGCCCCTGAGCTCCGTTGCTGGCAAGGAACTGAAAGTGACATACATTCCTGTGGGAAACTCAGGGCTCTGCTAGGATTTCTCTAGGCAGTGTGTTTTCCCTGGGCCTCACTGTAGCAACACTATCTCGCCAGGGCAACACTGCATGGCACTTCCTCTGCCAGGAGGGAGCTGCTGCTTTGTAGTTTGTGCTGGGAAACCTTGCTTTGGCAAGTGCGAATTGACCGCATTCAGGCAGAAAGAAAAGAGAATAGCAAGAGGCCTTTTCTCCCCGGCTGCTCTGCCAAGCCCTTCCAGCTCAAACTATGTCGTTGCTCCTCTGGAAGGATCCCTGCACCGCGGCGTAGTTTTTCCGAAGAAGCCCTGCGTTTGCAAGAGCAAATGAGGAATTCGTGGCAGGAAAGAGGAAGGAAAGAAAGTTTCTCTCCCTCTGCCTGCTTTGCTCAGAGGACTGGATGAAGTCAGGGACTTCTCCCTTTCACTGAGAAACGTGCGGGCTGCTGTTGCCTGGGCGCTCTCTTCTTTGCAAAAGAGTCTGCAGTTCCACGCTTTGAACCGTGGAAAGGCGCCGGGCTCTGCTAAGATTTCCCCCGGCGCTTCGTTTGCCCTGGGCCAAAGCGAGCCTTCACAATAGCTGAACGCTAACACTGCATACTCGTTCCACTTCCAGAACCGGGCTACGGCGAGGCAGTTCTCCGGGGGAAAACGGCCCTTCGCGAAGGGCAGATCTGCCGAGCTCCTTGCGGGAAAGCGAAAGCAAAGGACGCTTTTCTCCCTCTAACCGCTTTCGTCAGAGGAACGGGGGAAGTCACAGTGTTCTTTCTCTCCCTGAGATACACACAATCTGACGTTGCCTCTGAGCTCCGTTGCTGGCAAGGAACTGAAAGTGACATACATTCCTGTGGGGAAACTCAGGGCTCTGCTAGGATTTCTCTAGGCAGTGTGTTTTCCCTGGGCCTCACTGTAGCAACACTATCTCGCCAGGGCAACACTGCATGGCACTTCCTCTGCCAGGAGAGAGCTGCTGCTTTGTAGTTTGTGCTGGGAAACCTTGCTTTGGCAAGTGCGAATTGACCGCATTCAGGCAGAAAGAAAAGAGAATAGCAAGAGGCCTTTTCTCCCCGGCTGCTCTGCCAAGCCCTTCCAGCTCAAACTATGTCGTTGCTCCTCTGGAAGGATCCCTGCACCGCGTCGTAGTTTTTCCGAAGAAGCCCTGCGTTTGCAAGAGCAAATGAGGAATTCGTGGCAGGAAAGAGGAAGGAAAGAAAGTTTCTCTCCCTCTGCCTGCTTTGCTCAGAGGACTGGATGAAGTCAGGGAAATCTCCCTTTCACTGAGAAACGTGCGGGCTGCTGTTGCCTGGGCGCTCTCTTCTTTGCAAAAGAGTCTGCAGTTCCACGCTTTGAACCGTGGAAAGGCGCCGGGCTCTGCTAAGATTCCCCCCGGCGCTTCGTTTGCCCCGGGCCAAAGCGATCCTTCACAATACCTGAACGCTAACACTGCATACTCGTTCCACTTCCAGAACCGGGCTACGGCGAGGCAGTTCTCCGGGGGAAAACGGCCCTTCGCGAAGGGCAGATCTGCCGAGCTCCTTGCGGGAAAGCGAAAGCAAAGGACGCTTTTCTCCCTCTAACCGCTTTCGTCAGAGGAACGGGGGAAGTCACAGTGTTCTTTCTCTCCCTGAGATACACACAATCTGACGTTGCCTCTGAGCTCCGTTGCTGGCAAGGAACTGAAAGTGACATACATTCCTGTGGGGAAACTCAGGGCTCTGCTAGGATTTCTCTAGGCAGTGTGTTTTCCCTGGGCCTCACTGTAGCAACACTATCTCGCCAGGGCAACACTGCATGGCACTTCCTCTGCCAGGAGAGAGCTGCTGCTTTGTAGTTTGTGCTGGGAAACCTTGCTTTGGCAAGTGCGAATTGACCGCATTCAGGCAGAAAGAAAAGAGAATAGCAAGAGGCCTTTTCTCCCCGGCTGCTCTGCCAAGCCCTTCCAGCTCAAACTATGTCGTTGCTCCTCTGGAAGGATCCCTGCACCGCGGCGTAGTTTTTCCGAAGAAGCCCTGCGTTTGCAAGAGCAAATGAGGAATTCGTGGCAGGAAAGAGGAAGGAAAGAAAGTTTCTCTCCCTCTGCCTGCTTTGCTCAGAGGACTGGATGAAGTCAGGGACTTCTCCCTTTCACTGAGAAACGTGCGGGCTGCTGTTGCCTGGGCGCTCTCTTCTTTGCAAAAGAGTCTGCAGTTCCACGCTTTGAACCGTGGAAAGGCGCCGGGCTCTGCTAAGATTACCCCCGGCGCTTCGTTTGCCCTGGGCCAAAGCGAGCCTTCACAATAGCTGAACCCTAACACTGCATACTCGTTCCACTTCCAGAACCGGGCTACGGCGAGGCAGTTCTCCGGGGGAAAACGGCCCTTCGCGAAGGGCAGATCTGCCGAGCTCCTTGCGGGAAAGCGAAAGCAAAGGACGCTTTTCTCCCTCTAACCGCTTTCGTCAGAGGAACGGGGGAAGTCACAGTGTTCTTTCTCTCCCTGAGATACACACAATCTGACGTTGCCTCTGAGCTCCGTTGCTGGCAAGGAACTGAAACTGACATACATTCCTGTGGGGAAACACAGGGCTTTGCTAGGATTTCTCTAGGCAGTGTGTTTTCCCTGGGCCTCACTGTAGCAACACTATCTCACCAGGGCAGCACTGCATGGCGCTTCCTCTGCCAGGAGAGAGCTGCTGCTTTGTAGTTTGTGCTGGGAAACCTTGCTTTGGCAAGTGCGAATTGACCGCATTCAGGCAGAAAGAAAACAGAATAGCAAGAGGCCTTTTCTCCCCGGCTGCTCTGCCAAGCCCTTCCAGCTCAAACTATGTCGTTGCTCCTCTGGAAGGATCCCTGCACCGCGGCGTAGTTTTTCCGAAGAAGCCCTGCGTTTGCAAGAGCAAATGAGGAATTCGTGGCAGGAAAGAGGAAGGAAAGAAAGTTTCTCTCCCTCTGCCTGCTTTGCTCAGAGGACTGGATGAAGTCAGGGACTTCTCCCTTTCACTGAGAAACGTGCGGGCTGCTGTTGCCTGGGCGCTCTCTTCTTTGCAAAAGAGTCTGCAGTTCCACGCTTTGAACCGTGGAAAGGCGCCGGGCTCTGCTAAGATTTCCCCCGTTGCTTCGTTTGCCCCGGGCCAAAGCGAGCCTTCACAATAGCTGAACGCTAACACTGCATACTCGTTCCACTTCCAGAACCGGGCTACGGCGAGGCAGTTCTCCGGGGGAAAACGGCCCTTCGCGAAGGGCAGATCTGCCGAGCTCCTTGCGGGAAAGCGAAAGCAAAGGACGCTTTTCTCCCTCTAACCGCTTTCGTCAGAGGAACGGGGGAAGTCACAGTGTTCTTTCTCTCCCTGAGATACACACAATCTGACGTTGCCTCTGAGCTCCGTTGCTGGCAAAGAACTGAAACTGACATACATTCCTGTGGGGAAACACAGGGCTCTGCTAGGATTTCTCTAGGCAGTGTGTTTTCCCTGGGCCTCACTGTAGCAACACTATCTCGCCAGGGCAACACTGCATGGCACTTCCTCTGCCAGGAGAGAGCTGCTGCTTTGTAGTTTGTGCTGGGAAACCTTGCTTTGGCAAGTGCGAATTGACCGCATTCAGGCAGAAAGAAAAGAGAATAGCAAGAGGCCTTTTCTCCCCGGCTGCTCTGCCAAGCCCTTCCAGCTCAAACTATGTCGTTGCTCCTCTGGAAGGATCCCTGCACCGCGGCGTAGTTTTTCCGAAGAAGCCCTGCGTTTGCAAGAGCAAATGAGGAATTCGTGGCAGGAAAGAGGAAGGAAAGAAAGTTTCTCTCCCTCTGCCTGCTTTGCTCAGAGGACTGGATGAAGTCAGGGACTTCTCCCTTTCACTGAGAATCGTGTGGGCTGCTGTTGCCTGGGCGCTCTCTTCTTTGCAAAAGAGTCTGCAGTTCCACGCTTTGAACCGTGGAAAGGCGCCGGGCTCTGCTAAGATTTCCCCCGGCGCTTCGTTTGCCCTGGGCCAAAGCGAGCCTTCACAATAGCTGAACGCTAACACTGCATACTCGTTCCACTTCCAGAACCGGGCTACGGCGAGGCAGTTCTCCGGGGGAAAACGGCCCTTCGCGAAGGGCAGATCTGCCGAGCTCCTTGCGGGAAAGCGAAAGCAAAGGACGCTTTTCTCCCTCTAACCGCTTTCGTCAGAGGAACGGGGGAAGTCACAGTGTTCTTTCTCTCCCTGAGATACACACAATCTGACGTTGCCTCTGAGCTCCGTTGCTGGCAAGGAACTGAAACTGACATACATTCCTGTGGGGAAACACAGGGCTGTGCTAGGATTTCTCTAGGCAGTGTGTTTTCCCTGGGCCTCACTGTAGCAACACTATCTCACCAGGGCAGCACTGCATGGCGCTTCCTCTGCCAGGAGAGAGCTGCTGCTTTGTAGTTTGTGCTGGGAAACCTTGCTTTGGCAAGTGCGAATTGACCGCATTCAGGCAGAAAGAAAACAGAATAGCAAGAGGCCTTTTCTCCCCGGCTGCTCTGCCAAGCCCTTCCAGCTCAAACTATGTCGTTGCTCCTCTGGAAGGATCCCTGCACCGCGGCGTAGTTTTTCCGAAGAAGCCCTGCGTTTGCAAGAGCAAATGAGGAATTCGTGGCAGGAAAGAGGAAGGAAAGAAAGTTTCTCTCCCTCTGCCTGCTTTGCTCAGAGGACTGGATGAAGTCAGGGACTTCTCCCTTTCACTGAGAAACGTGCGGGCTGCTGTTGCCTGGGCGCTCTCTTCTTTGCAAAAGAGTCTGCAGTTCCACGCTTTGAACCGTGGAAAGGCGCCGGGCTCTGCTAAGATTTCCCCCGTTGCTTCGTTTGCCCCGGGCCAAAGCGAGCCTTCACAATAGCTGAACGCTAACACTGCATACTCGTTCCACTTCCAGAACCGGGCTACGGCGAGGCAGTTCTCCGGGGGAAAACGGCCCTTCGCGAAGGGCAGATCTGCCGAGCTCCTTGCGGGAAAGCGAAAGCAAAGGACGCTTTTCTCCCTCTAACCGCTTTCGTCAGAGGAACGGGGGAAGTCACAGTGTTCTTTCTCTCCCTGAGATACACACAATCTGACGTTGCCTCTGAGCTCCGTTGCTGGCAAAGAACTGAAACTGACATACATTCCTGTGGGGAAACACAGGGCTCTGCTAGGATTTCTCTAGGCAGTGTGTTTTCCCTGGGCCTCACTGTAGCAACACTATCTCGCCAGGGCAACACTGCATGGCACTTCCTCTGCCAGGAGAGAGCTGCTGCTTTGTAGTTTGTGCTGGGAAACCTTGCTTTGGCAAGTGCGAATTGACCGCATTCAGGCAGAAAGAAAAGAGAATAGCAAGAGGCCTTTTCTCCCCGGCTGCTCTGCCAAGCCCTTCCAGCTCAAACTATGTCGTTGCTCCTCTGGAAGGATCCCTGCACCGCGGCGTAGTTTTTCCGAAGAAGCCCTGCGTTTGCAAGAGCAAATGAGGAATTCGTGGCAGGAAAGAGGAAGGAAAGAAAGTTTCTCTCCCTCTGCCTGCTTTGCTCAGAGGACTGGATGAAGTCAGGGACTTCTCCCTTTCACTGAGAATCGTGTGGGCTGCTGTTGCCTGGGCGCTCTCTTCTTTGCAAAAGAGTCTGCAGTTCCACGCTTTGAACCGTGGAAAGGCGCCGGGCTCTGCTAAGATTTCCCCCGGCGCTTCGTTTGCCCTGGGCCAAAGCGAGCCTTCACAATAGCTGAACGCTAACACTGCATACTCGTTCCACTTCCAGAACCGGGCTACGGCGAGGCAGTTCTCCGGGGGAAAACGGCCCTTCGCGAAGGGCAGATCTGCCGAGCTCCTTGCGGGAAAGCGAAAGCAAAGGACGCTTTTCTCCCTCTAACCGCTTTCGTCAGAGGAACGGGGGAAGTCACAGTGTTCTTTCTCTCCCTGAGATACACACAATCTGACGTTGCCTCTGAGCTCCGTTGCTGGCAAGGAACTGAAACTGACATACATTCCTGTGGGGAAACACAGGGCTGTGCTAGGATTTCTCTAGGCAGTGTGTTTTCCCTGGGCCTCACTGTAGCAACACTATCTCGCCTGGGCAACACTGCATGGCACTTCCTCTGCCAGGAGAGAGTCGCTGCTTTGTAGTTTGTGCTGGGAAACCTTGCTTTGGCAAGTGCGAATTGACCGCATTCAGGCAGAAAGAAAAGAGAATAGCAAGAGGCCTTTTCTCCCCGGCTGCTCTGCCAAGCCCTTCCAGCTCAAACTATGTCGTTGCTCCTCTGGAAGGATCCCTGCACCGCGGCCTAGTTTTTCCGAAGAAGCCCTGCGTTTGCAAGAGTAAATGAGGAATTCGTGGCAGGAAAGAGGAAGGAAAGAAAGTTTCTCTCCCTCTGCCTGCTTTGCTCAGAGGACTGGATGAAGTCAGGGAAATCTCCCTTTCACTGAGAAACGTGCGGGCTGCTGTTGCCTGGGCGCTCTCTTCTTTGCAAAAGAGTCTGCAGTTCCACGCTTTGAACCGTGGAAAGGCGCCGGGCTCTGCTAAGATTCCCCCCGGCGCTTCGTTTGCCCCGGGCCAAAGCGAACCTTCACAATACCTGAACGCTAACACTGCATACTCGTTCCACTTCCAGAACCGGGCTACGGCGAGGCAGTTCTCCGGGGGAAAACGGCCCTTCGCGAAGGGCAGATCTGCCGAGCTCCTTGCGGGAAAGCGAAAGCAAAGGACGCTTTTCTCCCTCTAACCGCTTTCGTCAGAGGAACGGGGGAAGTCACAGTGTTCTTTCTCTCCCTGAGATACACACAATCTGACGTTGCCTCTGAGCTCCGTTGCTGGCAAGGAACTGAAAGTGACATACATTCCTGTGGGGAAACTCAGGGCTCTGCTAGGATTTCTCTAGGCAGTGTGTTTTCCCTGGGCCTCACTGTAGCAACACTATCTCGCCAGGGCAACACTGCATGGCACTTCCTCTGCCAGGAGAGAGCTGCTGCTTTGTAGTTTGTGCTGGGAAACCTTGCTTTGGCAAGTGCGAATTGACCGCATTCAGGCAGAAAGAAAAGAGAATAGCAAGAGGCCTTTTCTCCCCGGCTGCTCTGCCAAGCCCTTCCAGCTCAAACTATGTCGTTGCTCCTCTGGAAGGATCCCTGCACCGCGGCGTAGTTTTTCCGAAGAAGCCCTGCGTTTGCAAGAGCAAATGAGGAATTCGTGGCAGGAAAGAGGAAGGAAAGAAAGTTTCTCTCCCTCTGCCTGCTTTGCTCAGAGGACTGGATGAAGTCAGGGACTTCTCCCTTTCACTGAGAAACGTGCGGGCTGCTGTTGCCTGGGCGCTCTCTTCTTTGCAAAAGAGTCTGCAGTTCCACGCTTTGAACCGTGGAAAGGCGCCGGGCTCTGCTAAGATTACCCCCGGCGCTTCGTTTGCCCTGGGCCAAAGCGAGCCTTCACAATAGCTGAACCCTAACACTGCATACTCGTTCCACTTCCAGAACCGGGCTACGGCGAGGCAGTTCTCCGGGGGAAAACGGCCCTTCGCGAAGGGCAGATCTGCCGAGCTCCTTGCGGGAAAGCGAAAGCAAAGGACGCTTTTCTCCCTCTAACCGCTTTCGTCAGAGGAACGGGGGAAGTCACAGTGTTCTTTCTCTCCCTGAGATACACACAATCTGACGTTGCCTCTGAGCTCCGTTGCTGGCAAGGAACTGAAAGTGACATACATTCCTGTGGGGAAACACAGGGCTTTGCTAGGATTTCTCTAGGCAGTGTGTTTTCCCTGGGCCTCACTGTAGCAACACTATCTCACCAGGGCAACACTGCATGGCGCTTCCTCTGCCAGGAGAGAGCTGCTGCTTTGTAGTTTGTGCTGGGAAACCTTGCTTTGGCAAGTGCGAATTGACCGCATTCAGGCAGAAAGAAAACAGAATAGCAAGAGGCCTTTTCTCCCCGGCTGCTCTGCCAAGCCCTTCCAGCTCAAACTATGTCGTTGCTCCTCTGGAAGGATCCCTGCACCGCGGCGTAGTTTTTCCGAAGAAGCCCTGCGTTTGCAAGAGCAAATGAGGAATTCGTGGCAGGAAAGAGGAAGGAAAGAAAGTTTCTCTCCCTCTGCCTGCTTTGCTCAGAGGACTGGATGAAGTCAGGGACTTCTCCCTTTCACTGAGAAACGTGCGGGCTGCTGTTGCCTGGGCGCTCTCTTCTTTGCAAAAGAGTCTGCAGTTCCACGCTTTGAACCGTGGAAAGGCGCCGGGCTCTGCTAAGATTTCCCCCGTTGCTTCGTTTGCCCCGGGCCAAAGCGAGCCTTCACAATAGCTGAACGCTAACACTGCATACTCGTTCCACTTCCAGAACCGGGCTACGGCGAGGCAGTTCTCCGGGGGAAAACGGCCCTTCGCGAAGGGCAGATCTGCCGAGCTCCTTGCGGGAAAGCGAAAGCAAAGGACGCTTTTCTCCCTCTAACCGCTTTCGTCAGAGGAACGGGGGAAGTCACAGTGTTCTTTCTCTCCCTGAGATACACACAATCTGACGTTGCCTCTGAGCTCCGTTGCTGGCAAAGAACTGAAACTGACATACATTCCTGTGGGGAAACACAGGGCTCTGCTAGGATTTCTCTAGGCAGTGTGTTTTCCCTGGGCCTCACTGTAGCAACACTATCTCGCCAGGGCAACACTGCATGGCACTTCCTCTGCCAGGAGAGAGCTGCTGCTTTGTAGTTTGTGCTGGGAAACCTTGCTTTGGCAAGTGCGAATTGACCGCATTCAGGCAGAAAGAAAAGAGAATAGCAAGAGGCCTTTTCTCCCCGGCTGCTCTGCCAAGCCCTTCCAGCTCAAACTATGTCGTTGCTCCTCTGGAAGGATCCCTGCACCGCGGCCTAGTTTTTCCGAAGAAGCCCTGCGTTTGCAAGAGCAAATGAGGAATTCGTGGCAGGAAAGAGGAAGGAAAGAAAGTTTCTCTCCCTCTGCCTGCTTTGCTCAGAGGACTGGATGAAGTCAGGGACTTCTCCCTTTCACTGAGAATCGTGTGGGCTGCTGTTGCCTGGGCGCTCTCTTCTTTGCAAAAGAGTCTGCAGTTCCACGCTTTGAACCGTGGAAAGGCGCCGGGCTCTGCTAAGATTTCCCCCGGCGCTTCGTTTGCCCTGGGCCAAAGCGAGCCTTCACAATAGCTGAACGCTAACACTGCATACTCGTTCCACTTCCAGAACCGGGCTACGGCGAGGCAGTTCTCCGGGGGAAAACGGCCCTTCGCGAAGGGCAGATCTGCCGAGCTCCTTGCGGGAAAGCGAAAGCAAAGGACGCTTTTCTCCCTCTAACCGCTTTCGTCAGAGGAACGGGGGAAGTCACAGTGTTCTTTCTCTCCCTGAGATACACACAATCTGACGTTGCCTCTGAGCTCCGTTGCTGGCAAGGAACTGAAACTGACATACATTCCTGTGGGGAAACACAGGGCTGTGCTAGGATTTCTCTAGGCAGTGTGTTTTCCCTGGGCCTCACTGTAGCAACACTATCTCGCCTGGGCAACACTGCATGGCACTTCCTCTGCCAGGAGAGAGTCGCTGCTTTGTAGTTTGTGCTGGGAAACCTTGCTTTGGCAAGTGCGAATTGACCGCATTCAGGCAGAAAGAAAAGAGAATAGCAAGAGGCCTTTTCTCCCCGGCTGCTCTGCCAAGCCCTTCCAGCTCAAACTATGTCGTTGCTCCTCTGGAAGGATCCCTGCACCGCGGCCTAGTTTTTCCGAAGAAGCCCTGCGTTTGCAAGAGTAAATGAGGAATTCGTGGCAGGAAAGAGGAAGGAAAGAAAGTTTCTCTCCCTCTGCCTGCTTTGCTCAGAGGACTGGATGAAGTCAGGGAAATCTCCCTTTCACTGAGAAACGTGCGGGCTGCTGTTGCCTGGGCGCTCTCTTCTTTGCAAAAGAGTCTGCAGTTCCACGCTTTGAACCGTGGAAAGGCGCCGGGCTCTGCTAAGATTCCCCCCGGCGCTTCGTTTGCCCCGGGCCAAAGCGAACCTTCACAATACCTGAACGCTAACACTGCATACTCGTTCCACTTCCAGAACCGGGCTACGGCGAGGCAGTTCTCCGGGGGAAAACGGCCCTTCGCGAAGGGCAGATCTGCCGAGCTCCTTGCGGGAAAGCGAAAGCAAAGGACGCTTTTCTCCCTCTAACCGCTTTCGTCAGAGGAACGGGGGAAGTCACAGTGTTCTTTCTCTCCCTGAGATACACACAATCTGACGTTGCCTCTGAGCTCCGTTGCTGGCAAGGAACTGAAAGTGACATACATTCCTGTGGGGAAACACAGGGCTCTGCTAGGATTTCTCTAGGCAGTGTGTTTTCCCTGGGCCTCACTGTAGCAACACTATCTCGCCAGGGCAACACTGCATGGCACTTCCTCTGCCAGGAGAGAGTCGCTGCTTTGTAGTTTGTGCTGGGAAACCTTGCTTTGGCAAGTGCGAATTGACCGCATTCAGGCAGAAAGAAAAGAGAATAGCAAGAGGCCTTTTCTCCCCGGCTGCTCTGCCAAGCCCTTCCAGCTCAAACTATGTCGTTGCTCCTCTGGAAGGATCCCTGCACCGCGGCCTAGTTTTTCCGAAGAAGCCCTGCGTTTGCAAGAGCAAATGAGGAATTCGTGGCAGGAAAGAGGAAGGAAAGAAAGTTTCTCTCCCTCTGCCTGCTTTGCTCAGAGGACTGGATGAAGTCAGGGACTTCTCCCTTTCACTGAGAAACGTGCGGGCTGCTGTTGCCTGGGCGCTCTCTTCTTTGCAAAAGAGTCTGCAGTTCCACGCTTTGAACCGTGGAAAGGTGCCGGGCTCTGCTAAGATTTCCCCCGGCGCTTCGTTTGCCCTGGGCCAAAGCGAGCCTTCACAATAGCTGAACGCTAACACTGCATACTCGTTCCACTTCCAGAACCGGGCTACGGCGAGGCAGTTCTCCGGGGGAAAACGGCCCTTCGCGAAGGGCAGATCTGCCGAGCTCCTTGCGGGAAAGCGAAAGCAAAGGACGCTTTTCTCCCTCTAACCGCTTTCGTCAGAGGAACGGGGGAAGTCACAGTGTTCTTTCTCTCCCTGAGATACACACAATCTGACGTTGCCTCTGAGCTCCGTTGCTGGCAAGGAACTGAAAGTGACATACATTCCTGTGGGGAAACACAGGGCTCTGCTAGGATTTCTGTAGGCAGTGTGTTTTCCCTGGGCCTCACTGTAGCAACACTATCTCGCCAGGGCAACACTGCATGGCACTTCCTCTGCCAGGAGAGAGTCGCTGCTTTGTAGTTTGTGCTGGGAAACCTTGCTTTGGCAAGTGCGAATTGACCGCATTCAGGCAGAAAGAAAAGAGAATAGCAAGAGGCCTTTTCTCCCCGGCTGCTCTGCCAAGCCCTTCCAGCTCAAACTATGTCGTTGCTCCTCTGGAAGGATCCCTGCACCGCGGCGTAGTTTTTCCGAAGAAGCCCTGCGTTTGCAAGAGCAAATGAGGAATTCGTGGCAGGAAAGAGGAAGGAAAGAAAGTTTCTCTCCCTCTGCCTGCTTTGCTCAGAGGACTGGATGAAGTCAGGGACTTCTCCCTTTCACTGAGAAACGTGCGGGCTGCTGTTGCCTGGGCGCTCTCTTCTTTGCAAAAGAGTCTGCAGTTCCACGCTTTGAACCGTGGAAAGGCGCCGGGCTCTGCTAAGATTACCCCCGGCGCTTCGTTTGCCCTGGGCCAAAGCGAGCCTTCACAATAGCTGAACCCTAACACTGCATACTCGTTCCACTTCCAGAACCGGGCTACGGCGAGGCAGTTCTCCGGGGGAAAACGGCCCTTCGCGAAGGGCAGATCTGCCGAGCTCCTTGCGGGAAAGCGAAAGCAAAGGACGCTTTTCTCCCTCTAACCGCTTTCGTCAGAGGAACGGGGGAAGTCACAGTGTTCTTTCTCTCCCTGAGATACACACAATCTGACGTTGCCTCTGAGCTCCGTTGCTGGCAAGGAACTGAAACTGACATACATTCCTGTGGGGAAACACAGGGCTTTGCTAGGATTTCTCTAGGCAGTGTGTTTTCCCTGGGCCTCACTGTAGCAACACTATCTCACCAGGGCAACACTGCATGGCGCTTCCTCTGCCAGGAGAGAGCTGCTGCTTTGTAGTTTGTGCTGGGAAACCTTGCTTTGGCAAGTGCGAATTGACCGCATTCAGGCAGAAAGAAAACAGAATAGCAAGAGGCCTTTTCTCCCCGGCTGCTCTGCCAAGCCCTTCCAGCTCAAACTATGTCGTTGCTCCTCTGGAAGGATCCCTGCACCGCGGCGTAGTTTTTCCGAAGAAGCCCTGCGTTTGCAAGAGCAAATGAGGAATTCGTGGCAGGAAAGAGGAAGGAAAGAAAGTTTCTCTCCCTCTGCCTGCTTTGCTCAGAGGACTGGATGAAGTCAGGGACTTCTCCCTTTCACTGAGAAACGTGCGGGCTGCTGTTGCCTGGGCGCTCTCTTCTTTGCAAAAGAGTCTGCAGTTCCACGCTTTGAACCGTGGAAAGGCGCCGGGCTCTGCTAAGATTTCCCCCGTTGCTTCGTTTGCCCCGGGCCAAAGCGAGCCTTCACAATAGCTGAACGCTAACACTGCATACTCGTTCCACTTCCAGAACCGGGCTACGGCGAGGCAGTTCTCCGGGGGAAAACGGCCCTTCGCGAAGGGCAGATCTGCCGAGCTCCTTGCGGGAAAGCGAAAGCAAAGGACGCTTTTCTCCCTCTAACCGCTTTCGTCAGAGGAACGGGGGAAGTCACAGTGTTCTTTCTCTCCCTGAGATACACACAATCTGACGTTGCCTCTGAGCTCCGTTGCTGGCAAAGAACTGAAACTGACATACATTCCTGTGGGGAAACACAGGGCTCTGCTAGGATTTCTCTAGGCAGTGTGTTTTCCCTGGGCCTCACTGTAGCAACACTATCTCGCCAGGGCAACACTGCATGGCACTTCCTCTGCCAGGAGAGAGCTGCTGCTTTGTAGTTTGTGCTGGGAAACCTTGCTTTGGCAAGTGCGAATTGACCGCATTCAGGCAGAAAGAAAAGAGAATAGCAAGAGGCCTTTTCTCCCCGGCTGCTCTGCCAAGCCCTTCCAGCTCAAACTATGTCGTTGCTCCTCTGGAAGGATCCCTGCACCGCGGCGTAGTTTTTCCGAAGAAGCCCTGCGTTTGCAAGAGCAAATGAGGAATTCGTGGCAGGAAAGAGGAAGGAAAGAAAGTTTCTCTCCCTCTGCCTGCTTTGCTCAGAGGACTGGATGAAGTCAGGGACTTCTCCCTTTCACTGAGAATCGTGTGGGCTGCTGTTGCCTGGGCGCTCTCTTCTTTGCAAAAGAGTCTGCAGTTCCACGCTTTGAACCGTGGAAAGGCGCCGGGCTCTGCTAAGATTTCCCCCGGCGCTTCGTTTGCCCTGGGCCAAAGCGAGCCTTCACAATAGCTGAACGCTAACACTGCATACTCGTTCCACTTCCAGAACCGGGCTACGGCGAGGCAGTTCTCCGGGGGAAAACGGCCCTTCGCGAAGGGCAGATCTGCCGAGCTCCTTGCGGGAAAGCGAAAGCAAAGGACGCTTTTCTCCCTCTAACCGCTTTCGTCAGAGGAACGGGGGAAGTCACAGTGTTCTTTCTCTCCCTGAGATACACACAATCTGACGTTGCCTCTGAGCTCCGTTGCTGGCAAGGAACTGAAACTGACATACATTCCTGTGGGGAAACACAGGGCTGTGCTAGGATTTCTCTAGGCAGTGTGTTTTCCCTGGGCCTCACTGTAGCAACACTATCTCGCCTGGGCAACACTGCATGGCACTTCCTCTGCCAGGAGAGAGTCGCTGCTTTGTAGTTTGTGCTGGGAAACCTTGCTTTGGCAAGTGCGAATTGACCGCATTCAGGCAGAAAGAAAAGAGAATAGCAAGAGGCCTTTTCTCCCCGGCTGCTCTGCCAAGCCCTTCCAGCTCAAACTATGTCGTTGCTCCTCTGGAAGGATCCCTGCACCGCGGCCTAGTTTTTCCGAAGAAGCCCTGCGTTTGCAAGAGTAAATGAGGAATTCGTGGCAGGAAAGAGGAAGGAAAGAAAGTTTCTCTCCCTCTGCCTGCTTTGCTCAGAGGACTGGATGAAGTCAGGGAAATCTCCCTTTCACTGAGAAACGTGCGGGCTGCTGTTGCCTGGGCGCTCTCTTCTTTGCAAAAGAGTCTGCAGTTCCACGCTTTGAACCGTGGAAAGGCGCCGGGCTCTGCTAAGATTCCCCCCGGCGCTTCGTTTGCCCCGGGCCAAAGCGAACCTTCACAATACCTGAACGCTAACACTGCATACTCGTTCCACTTCCAGAACCGGGCTACGGCGAGGCAGTTCTCCGGGGGAAAACGGCCCTTCGCGAAGGGCAGATCTGCCGAGCTCCTTGCGGGAAAGCGAAAGCAAAGGACGCTTTTCTCCCTCTAACCGCTTTCGTCAGAGGAACGGGGGAAGTCACAGTGTTCTTTCTCTCCCTGAGATACACACAATCTGACGTTGCCTCTGAGCTCCGTTGCTGGCAAGGAACTGAAAGTGACATACATTCCTGTGGGGAAACACAGGGCTCTGCTAGGATTTCTCTAGGCAGTGTGTTTTCCCTGGGCCTCACTGTAGCAACACTATCTCGCCAGGGCAACACTGCATGGCACTTCCTCTGCCAGGAGAGAGTCGCTGCTTTGTAGTTTGTGCTGGGAAACCTTGCTTTGGCAAGTGCGAATTGACCGCATTCAGGCAGAAAGAAAAGAGAATAGCAAGAGGCCTTTTCTCCCCGGCTGCTCTGCCAAGCCCTTCCAGCTCAAACTATGTCGTTGCTCCTCTGGAAGGATCCCTGCACCGCGGCCTAGTTTTTCCGAAGAAGCCCTGCGTTTGCAAGAGCAAATGAGGAATTCGTGGCAGGAAAGAGGAAGGAAAGAAAGTTTCTCTCCCTCTGCCTGCTTTGCTCAGAGGACTGGATGAAGTCAGGGACTTCTCCCTTTCACTGAGAAACGTGCGGGCTGCTGTTGCCTGGGCGCTCTCTTCTTTGCAAAAGAGTCTGCAGTTCCACGCTTTGAACCGTGGAAAGGCGCCGGGCTCTGCTAAGATTTCCCCCGGCGCTTCGTTTGCCCTGGGCCAAAGCGAGCCTTCACAATAGCTGAACGCTAACACTGCATACTCGTTCCACTTCCAGAACCGGGCTACGGCGAGGCAGTTCTCCGGGGGAAAACGGCCCTTCGCGAAGGGCAGATCTGCCGAGCTCCTTGCGGGAAAGCGAAAGCAAAGGACGCTTTTCTCCCTCTAACCGCTTTCGTCAGAGGAACGGGGGAAGTCACAGTGTTCTTTCTCTCCCTGAGATACACACAATCTGACGTTGCCTCTGAGCTCCGTTGCTGGCAAGGAACTGAAAGTGACATACATTCCTGTGGGGAAACACAGGGCTCTGCTAGGATTTCTGTAGGCAGTGTGTTTTCCCTGGGCCTCACTGTAGCAACACTATCTCGCCAGGGCAACACTGCATGGCACTTCCTCTGCCAGGAGAGAGTCGCTGCTTTGTAGTTTGTGCTGGGAAACCTTGCTTTGGCAAGTGCGAATTGACCGCATTCAGGCAGAAAGAAAAGAGAATAGCAAGAGGCCTTTTCTCCCCGGCTGCTCTGCCAAGCCCTTCCAGCTCAAACTATGTCGTTGCTCCTCTGGAAGGATCCCTGCACCGCGGCCTAGTTTTTCCGAAGAAGCCCTGCGTTTGCAAGAGTAAATGAGGAATTCGTGGCAGGAAAGAGGAAGGAAAGAAAGTTTCTCTCCCTCTGCCTGCTTTGCTCAGAGGACTGGATGAAGTCAGGGACTTCTCCCTTTCACTGAGAAACGTGCGGGCTGCTGTTGCCTGGGCGCTCTCTTCTTTGCAAAAGAGTCTGCAGTTCCACGCTTTGAACCGTGGAAAGGCGCCGGGCTCTGCTAAGATTTCCCCCGTTGCTTCGTTTGCCCCGGGCCAAAGCGAGCCTTCACAATAGCTGAACGCTAACACTGCATACTCGTTCCACTTCCAGAACCGGGCTACGGCGAGGCAGTTCTCCGGGGGAAAACGGCCCTTCGCGAAGGGCAGATCTGCCGAGCTCCTTGCGGGAAAGCGAAAGCAAAGGACGCTTTTCTCCCTCTAACCGCTTTCGTCAGAGGAACGGGGGAAGTCACAGTGTTCTTTCTCTCCCTGAGATACACACAATCTGACGTTCCCTCTGAGCTCCGTTGCTGGCAAAGAACTGAAACTGACATACATTCCTGTGGGGAAACACAGGGCTCTGCTAGGATTTCTCTAGGCAGTGTGTTTTCCCTGGGCCTCACTGTAGCAACACTATCTCGCCAGGGCAACACTGCATGGCACTTCCTCTGCCAGGAGAGAGCTGCTGCTTTGTAGTTTGTGCTGGGAAACCTTGCTTTGGCAAGTGCGAATTGACCGCATTCAGGCAGAAAGAAAAGAGAATAGCAAGAGGCCTTTTCTCCCCGGCTGCTCTGCCAAGCCCTTCCAGCTCAAACTATGTCGTTGCTCCTCTGGAAGGATCCCTGCACCGCGGCGTAGTTTTTCCGAAGAAGCCCTGCGTTTGCAAGAGCAAATGAGGAATTCGTGGCAGGAAAGAGGAAGGAAAGAAAGTTTCTCTCCCTCTGCCTGCTTTGCTCAGAGGACTGGATGAAGTCAGGGACTTCTCCCTTTCACTGAGAATCGTGTGGGCTGCTGTTGCCTGGGCGCTCTCTTCTTTGCAAAAGAGTCTGCAGTTCCACGCTTTGAACCGTGGAAAGGCGCCGGGCTCTGCTAAGATTTCCCCCGGCGCTTCGTTTGCCCTGGGCCAAAGCGAGCCTTCACAATAGCTGAACGCTAACACTGCATACTCGTTCCACTTCCAGAACCGGGCTACGGCGAGGCAGTTCTCCGGGGGAAAACGGCCCTTCGCGAAGGGCAGATCTGCCGAGCTCCTTGCGGGAAAGCGAAAGCAAAGGACGCTTTTCTCCCTCTAACCGCTTTCGTCAGAGGAACGGGGGAAGTCACAGTGTTCTTTCTCTCCCTGAGATACACACAATCTGACGTTGCCTCTGAGCTCCGTTGCTGGCAAGGAACTGAAACTGACATACATTCCTGTGGGGAAACACAGGGCTGTGCTAGGATTTCTCTAGGCAGTGTGTTTTCCCTGGGCCTCACTGTAGCAACACTATCTCGCCTGGGCAACACTGCATGGCACTTCCTCTGCCAGGAGAGAGTCGCTGCTTTGTAGTTTGTGCTGGGAAACCTTGCTTTGGCAAGTGCGAATTGACCGCATTCAGGCAGAAAGAAAAGAGAATAGCAAGAGGCCTTTTCTCCCCGGCTGCTCTGCCAAGCCCTTCCAGCTCAAACTATGTCGTTGCTCCTCTGGAAGGATCCCTGCACCGCGGCCTAGTTTTTCCGAAGAAGCCCTGCGTTTGCAAGAGTAAATGAGGAATTCGTGGCAGGAAAGAGGAAGGAAAGAAAGTTTCTCTCCCTCTGCCTGCTTTGCTCAGAGGACTGGATGAAGTCAGGGAAATCTCCCTTTCACTGAGAAACGTGCGGGCTGCTGTTGCCTGGGCGCTCTCTTCTTTGCAAAAGAGTCTGCAGTTCCACGCTTTGAACCGTGGAAAGGCGCCGGGCTCTGCTAAGATTCCCCCCGGCGCTTCGTTTGCCCCGGGCCAAAGCGAACCTTCACAATACCTGAACGCTAACACTGCATACTCGTTCCACTTCCAGAACCGGGCTACGGCGAGGCAGTTCTCCGGGGGAAAACGGCCCTTCGCGAAGGGCAGATCTGCCGAGCTCCTTGCGGGAAAGCGAAAGCAAAGGACGCTTTTCTCCCTCTAACCGCTTTCGTCAGAGGAACGGGGGAAGTCACAGTGTTCTTTCTCTCCCTGAGATACACACAATCTGACGTTGCCTCTGAGCTCCGTTGCTGGCAAGGAACTGAAAGTGACATACATTCCTGTGGGGAAACACAGGGCTCTGCTAGGATTTCTCTAGGCAGTGTGTTTTCCCTGGGCCTCACTGTAGCAACACTATCTCGCCAGGGCAACACTGCATGGCACTTCCTCTGCCAGGAGAGAGTCGCTGCTTTGTAGTTTGTGCTGGGAAACCTTGCTTTGGCAAGTGCGAATTGACCGCATTCAGGCAGAAAGAAAAGAGAATAGCAAGAGGCCTTTTCTCCCCGGCTGCTCTGCCAAGCCCTTCCAGCTCAAACTATGTCGTTGCTCCTCTGGAAGGATCCCTGCACCGCGGCCTAGTTTTTCCGAAGAAGCCCTGCGTTTGCAAGAGCAAATGAGGAATTCGTGGCAGGAAAGAGGAAGGAAAGAAAGTTTCTCTCCCTCTGCCTGCTTTGCTCAGAGGACTGGATGAAGTCAGGGACTTCTCCCTTTCACTGAGAAACGTGCGGGCTGCTGTTGCCTGGGCGCTCTCTTCTTTGCAAAAGAGTCTGCAGTTCCACGCTTTGAACCGTGGAAAGGCGCCGGGCTCTGCTAAGATTTCCCCCGGCGCTTCGTTTGCCCTGGGCCAAAGCGAGCCTTCACAATAGCTGAACGCTAACACTGCATACTCGTTCCACTTCCAGAACCGGGCTACGGCGAGGCAGTTCTCCGGGGGAAAACGGCCCTTCGCGAAGGGCAGATCTGCCGAGCTCCTTGCGGGAAAGCGAAAGCAAAGGACGCTTTTCTCCCTCTAACCGCTTTCGTCAGAGGAACGGGGGAAGTCACAGTGTTCTTTCTCTCCCTGAGATACACACAATCTGACGTTGCCTCTGAGCTCCGTTGCTGGCAAGGAACTGAAAGTGACATACATTCCTGTGGGGAAACACAGGGCTCTGCTAGGATTTCTGTAGGCAGTGTGTTTTCCCTGGGCCTCACTGTAGCAACACTATCTCGCCAGGGCAACACTGCATGGCACTTCCTCTGCCAGGAGAGAGTCGCTGCTTTGTAGTTTGTGCTGGGAAACCTTGCTTTGGCAAGTGCGAATTGACCGCATTCAGGCAGAAAGAAAAGAGAATAGCAAGAGGCCTTTTCTCCCCGGCTGCTCTGCCAAGCCCTTCCAGCTCAAACTATGTCGTTGCTCCTCTGGAAGGATCCCTGCACCGCGGCGTAGTTTTTCCGAAGAAGCCCTGCGTTTGCAAGAGCAAATGAGGAATTCGTGGCAGGAAAGAGGAAGGAAAGAAAGTTTCTCTCCCTCTGCCTGCTTTGCTCAGAGGACTGGATGAAGTCAGGGACTTCTCCCTTTCACTGAGAAACGTGCGGGCTGCTGTTGCCTGGGCGCTCTCTTCTTTGCAAAAGAGTCTGCAGTTCCACGCTTTGAACCGTGGAAAGGCGCCGGGCTCTGCTAAGATTTCCCCCGGCGCTTCGTTTGCCCTGGGCCAAAGCGAGCCTTCACAATAGCTGAACGCTAACACTGCATACTCGTTCCACTTCCAGAACCGGGCTACGGCGAGGCAGTTCTCCGGGGGAAAACGGCCCTTCGCGAAGGGCAGATCTGCCGAGCTCCTTGCGGGAAAGCGAAAGCAAAGGACGCTTTTCTCCCTCTAACCGCTTTCGTCAGAGGAACGGGGGAAGTCACAGTGTTCTTTCTCTCCCTGAGATACACACAATCTGACGTTGCCTCTGAGCTCCGTTGCTGGCAAGGAACTGAAAGTGACATACATTCCTGTGGGGAAACACAGGGCTCTGCTAGGATTTCTGTAGGCAGTGTGTTTTCCCTGGGCCTCACTGTAGCAACACTATCTCGCCAGGGCAACACTGCATGGCACTTCCTCTGCCAGGAGAGAGTCGCTGCTTTGTAGTTTGTGCTGGGAAACCTTGCTTTGGCAAGTGCGAATTGACCGCATTCAGGCAGAAAGAAAAGAGAATAGCAAGAGGCCTTTTCTCCCCGGCTGCTCTGCCAAGCCCTTCCAGCTCAAACTATGTCGTTGCTCCTCTGGAAGGATCCCTGCACCGCGGCGTAGTTTTTCCGAAGAAGCCCTGCGTTTGCAAGAGCAAATGAGGAATTCGTGGCAGGAAAGAGGAAGGAAAGAAAGTTTCTCTCCCTCTGCCTGCTTTGCTCAGAGGACTGGATGAAGTCAGGGACTTCTCCCTTTCACTGAGAAACGTGCGGGCTGCTGTTGCCTGGGCGCTCTCTTCTTTGCAAAAGAGTCTGCAGTTCCACGCTTTGAACCGTGGAAAGGCGCCGGGCTCTGCTAAGATTTCCCCCGGCGCTTCGTTTGCCCTGGGCCAAAGCGAGCCTTCACAATAGCTGAACGCTAACACTGCATACTCGTTCCACTTCCAGAACCGGGCTACGGCGAGGCAGTTCTCCGGGGGAAAACGGCCCTTCGCGAAGGGCAGATCTGCCGAGCTCATTGCGCGAAAGCGAAAGCAAAGGACGCTTTTCTCCCTCTAACCGCTTTCGTCAGAGGAACGGGGGAAGTCACAGTGTTCTTTCTCTCCCTGAGATACAGACAATGTGACGCTGCCCCTGAGCTCCGTTGCTGGCAAGGAACTGAAAGTGACATACATTCCTGTGGGAAACTCAGGGCTCTGCTAGGATTTCTCTAGGCAGTGTGTTTTCCCTGGGCCTCACTGTAGCAACACTATCTCGCCAGGGCAACACTGCATGGCACTTCCTCTGCCAGGAGGGAGCTGCTGCTTTGTAGTTTGTGCTGGGAAACCTTGCTTTGGCAAGTGCGAATTGACCGCATTCAGGCAGAAAGAAAAGAGAATAGCAAGAGGCCTTTTCTCCCCGGCTGCTCTGCCAAGCCCTTCCAGCTCAAACTATGTCGTTGCTCCTCTGGAAGGATCCCTGCACCGCGGCGTAGTTTTTCCGAAGAAGCCCTGCGTTTGCAAGAGCAAATGAGGAATTCGTGGCAGGAAAGAGGAAGGAAAGAAAGTTTCTCTCCCTCTGCCTGCTTTGCTCAGAGGACTGGATGAAGTCAGGGACTTCTCCCTTTCACTGAGAAACGTGCGGGCTGCTGTTGCCTGGGCGCTCTCTTCTTTGCAAAAGAGTCTGCAGTTCCACGCTTTGAACCGTGGAAAGGCGCCGGGCTCTGCTAAGATTACCCCCGGCGCTTCGTTTGCCCTGGGCCAAAGCGAGCCTTCACAATAGCTGAACCCTAACACTGCATACTCGTTCCACTTCCAGAACCGGGCTACGGCGAGGCAGTTCTCCGGGGGAAAACGGCCCTTCGCGAAGGGCAGATCTGCCGAGCTCCTTGCGGGAAAGCGAAAGCAAAGGACGCTTTTCTCCCTCTAACCGCTTTCGTCAGAGGAACGGGGGAAGTCACAGTGTTCTTTCTCTCCCTGAGATACACACAATCTGACGTTGCCTCTGAGCTCCGTTGCTGGCAAGGAACTGAAACTGACATACATTCCTGTGGGGAAACACAGGGCTTTGCTAGGATTTCTCTAGGCAGTGTGTTTTCCCTGGGCCTCACTGTAGCAACACTATCTCACCAGGGCAACACTGCATGGCGCTTCCTCTGCCAGGAGAGAGCTGCTGCTTTGTAGTTTGTGCTGGGAAACCTTGCTTTGGCAAGTGCGAATTGACCGCATTCAGGCAGAAAGAAAACAGAATAGCAAGAGGCCTTTTCTCCCCGGCTGCTCTGCCAAGCCCTTCCAGCTCAAACTATGTCGTTGCTCCTCTGGAAGGATCCCTGCACCGCGGCGTAGTTTTTCCGAAGAAGCCCTGCGTTTGCAAGAGCAAATGAGGAATTCGTGGCAGGAAAGAGGAAGGAAAGAAAGTTTCTCTCCCTCTGCCTGCTTTGCTCAGAGGACTGGATGAAGTCAGGGACTTCTCCCTTTCACTGAGAAACGTGCGGGCTGCTGTTGCCTGGGCGCTCTCTTCTTTGCAAAAGAGTCTGCAGTTCCACGCTTTGAACCGTGGAAAGGCGCCGGGCTCTGCTAAGATTTCCCCCGTTGCTTCGTTTGCCCCGGGCCAAAGCGAGCCTTCACAATAGCTGAACGCTAACACTGCATACTCGTTCCACTTCCAGAACCGGGCTACGGCGAGGCAGTTCTCCGGGGGAAAACGGCCCTTCGCGAAGGGCAGATCTGCCGAGCTCCTTGCGGGAAAGCGAAAGCAAAGGACGCTTTTCTCCCTCTAACCGCTTTCGTCAGAGGAACGGGGGAAGTCACAGTGTTCTTTCTCTCCCTGAGATACACACAATCTGACGTTGCCTCTGAGCTCCGTTGCTGGCAAAGAACTGAAAGTGACATACATTCCTGTGGGGCAACACAGGGCTCTGCTAGGATTTCTGTAGGCAGTGTGTTTTCCCTGGGCCTCACTGTAGCAACACTATCTCGCCAGGGCAACACTGCATGGCACTTCCTCTGCCAGGAGAGAGCTGCTGCTTTGTAGTTTGTGCTGGGAAACCTTGCTTTGGCAAGTGCGAATTGACCGCATTCAGGCAGAAAGAAAAGAGAATAGCAAGAGGCCTTTTCTCCCCGGCTGCTCTGCCAAGCCCTTCCAGCTCAAACTATGTCGTTGCTCCTCTGGAAGGATCCCTGCACCGCGGCGTAGTTTTTCCGAAGAAGCCCTGCGTTTGCAAGAGCAAATGAGGAATTCGTGGCAGGAAAGAGGAAGGAAAGAAAGTTTCTCTCCCTCTGCCTGCTTTGCTCAGAGGACTGGATGAAGTCAGGGACTTCTCCCTTTCACTGAGAATCGTGTGGGCTGCTGTTGCCTGGGCGCTCTCTTCTTTGCAAAAGAGTCTGCAGTTCCACGCTTTGAACCGTGGAAAGGCGCCGGGCTCTGCTAAGATTTCCCCCGGCGCTTCGTTTGCCCTGGGCCAAAGCGAGCCTTCACAATAGCTGAACGCTAACACTGCATACTCGTTCCACTTCCAGAACCGGGCTACGGCGAGGCAGTTCTCCGGGGGAAAACGGCCCTTCGCGAAGGGCAGATCTGCCGAGCTCCTTGCGGGAAAGCGAAAGCAAAGGACGCTTTTCTCCCTCTAACCGCTTTCGTCAGAGGAACGGGGGAAGTCACAGTGTTCTTTCTCTCCCTGAGATACACACAATCTGACGTTGCCTCTGAGCTCCGTTGCTGGCAAGGAACTGAAACTGACATACATTCCTGTGGGGAAACACAGGGCTGTGCTAGGATTTCTCTAGGCAGTGTGTTTTCCCTGGGCCTCACTGTAGCAACACTATCTCGCCTGGGCAACACTGCATGGCACTTCCTCTGCCAGGAGAGAGTCGCTGCTTTGTAGTTTGTGCTGGGAAACCTTGCTTTGGCAAGTGCGAATTGACCGCATTCAGGCAGAAAGAAAAGAGAATAGCAAGAGGCCTTTTCTCCCCGGCTGCTCTGCCAAGCCCTTCCAGCTCAAACTATGTCGTTGCTCCTCTGGAAGGATCCCTGCACCGCGGCCTAGTTTTTCCGAAGAAGCCCTGCGTTTGCAAGAGTAAATGAGGAATTCGTGGCAGGAAAGAGGAAGGAAAGAAAGTTTCTCTCCCTCTGCCTGCTTTGCTCAGAGGACTGGATGAAGTCAGGGACTTCTCCCTTTCACTGAGAAACGTGCGGGCTGCTGTTGCCTGGGCGCTCTCTTCTTTGCAAAAGAGTCTGCAGTTCCACGCTTTGAACCGTGGAAAGGCGCCGGGCTCTGCTAAGATTTCCCCCGGCGCTTCGTTTGCCCTGGGCCAAAGCGAGCCTTCACAATAGCTGAACGCTAACACTGCATACTCGTTCCACTTCCAGAACCGGGCTACGGCGAGGCAGTTCTCCGGGGGAAAACGGCCCTTCGCGAAGGGCAGATCTGCCGAGCTCCTTGCGGGAAAGCGAAAGCAAAGGACGCTTTTCTCCCTCTAACCACTTTCGTCAGAGGAACGGGGGAAGTCACAGTGTTCTTTCTCTCCCTGAGATACACACAATCTGACGTTGCCTCTGAGCTCCGTTGCTGGCAAGGAACTGAAAGTGACATACATTCCTGTGGGGAAACACAGGGCTCTGCTAGGATTTCTGTAGGCAGTGTGTTTTCCCTGGGCCTCACTGTAGCAACACTATCTCGCCAGGGCAACACTGCATGGCACTTCCTCTGCCAGGAGGGAGCTGCTGCTTTGTAGTTTGTGCTGGGAAACCTTGCTTTGGCAAGTGCGAATTGACCGCATTCAGGCAGAAAGAAAAGAGAATAGCAAGAGGCCTTTTCTCCCCGGCTGCTCTGCCAAGCCCTTCCAGCTCAAACTATGTCGTTGCTCCTCTGGAAGGATCCCTGCACCGCGGCGTAGTTTTTCCGAAGAAGCCCTGCGTTTGCAAGAGCAAATGAGGAATTCGTGGCAGGAAAGAGGAAGGAAAGAAAGTTTCTCTCCCTCTGCCTGCTTTGCTCAGAGGACTGGATGAAGTCAGGGACTTCTCCCTTTCACTGAGAAACGTGCGGGCTGCTGTTGCCTGGGCGCTCTCTTCTTTGCAAAAGAGTCTGCAGTTCCACGCTTTGAACCGTGGAAAGGCGCCGGGCTCTGCTAAGATTTCCCCCGGCGCTTCGTTTGCCCTGGGCCAAAGCGAGCCTTCACAATAGCTGAACGCTAACACTGCATACTCGTTCCACTTCCAGAACCGGGCTACGGCGAGGCAGTTCTCCGGGGGAAAACGGCCCTTCGCGAAGGGCAGATCTGCCGAGCTCCTTGCGGGAAAGCGAAAGCAAAGGACGCTTTTCTCCCTCTAACCGCTTTCGTCAGAGGAACGGGGGAAGTCACAGTGTTCTTTCTCTCCCTGAGATACACACAATCTGACGTTGCCTCTGAGCTCCGTTGCTGGCAAGGAACTGAAAGTGACATACATTCCTGTGGGGAAACTCAGGGCTCTGCTAGGATTTCTCTAGGCAGTGTGTTTTCCCTGGGCCTCACTGTAGCAACACTATCTCGCCAGGGCAACACTGCATGGCACTTCCTCTGCCAGGAGAGAGCTGCTGCTTTGTAGTTTGTGCTGGGAAACCTTGCTTTGGCAAGTGCGAATTGACCGCATTCAGGCAGAAAGAAAAGAGAATAGCAAGAGGCCTTTTCTCCCCGGCTGCTCTGCCAAGCCCTTCCAGCTCAAACTATGTCGTTGCTCCTCTGGAAGGATCCCTGCACCGCGGCGTAGTTTTTCCGAAGAAGCCCTGCGTTTGCAAGAGCAAATGAGGAATTCGTGGCAGGAAAGAGGAAGGAAAGAAAGTTTCTCTCCCTCTGCCTGCTTTGCTCAGAGGACTGGATGAAGTCAGGGACTTCTCCCTTTCACTGAGAATCGTGTGGGCTGCTGTTTCCTGGGCGCTCTCTTCTTTGCAAAAGAGTCTGCAGTTCCACGCTTTGAACCGTGGAAAGGCGCCGGGCTCTGCTAAGATTTCCCCCGGCGCTTCGTTTGCCCTGGGCCAAAGCGAGCCTTCACAATAGCTGAACGCTAACACTGCATACTCGTTCCACTTCCAGAACCGGGCTACGGCGAGGCAGTTCTCCGGGGGAAAACGGCCCTTCGCGAAGGGCAGATCTGCCGAGCTCCTTGCGGGAAAGCGAAAGCAAAGGACGCTTTTCTCCCTCTAACCGCTTTCGTCAGAGGAACGGGGGAAGTCACAGTGTTCTTTCTCTCCCTGAGATACACACAATCTGACGTTGCCTCTGAGCTCCGTTGCTGGCAAGGAACTGAAACTGACATACATTCCTGTGGGGAAACACAGGGCTGTGCTAGGATTTCTCTAGGCAGTGTGTTTTCCCTGGGCCTCACTGTAGCAACACTATCTCGCCTGGGCAACACTGCATGGCACTTCCTCTGCCAGGAGAGAGTCGCTGCTTTGTAGTTTGTGCTGGGAAACCTTGCTTTGGCAAGTGCGAATTGACCGCATTCAGGCAGAAAGAAAAGAGAATAGCAAGAGGCCTTTTCTCCCCGGCTGCTCTGCCAAGCCCTTCCAGCTCAAACTATGTCGTTGCTCCTCTGGAAGGATCCCTGCACCGCGGCCTAGTTTTTCCGAAGAAGCCCTGCGTTTGCAAGAGTAAATGAGGAATTCGTGGCAGGAAAGAGGAAGGAAAGAAAGTTTCTCTCCCTCTGCCTGCTTTGCTCAGAGGACTGGATGAAGTCAGGGAAATCTCCCTTTCACTGAGAAACGTGCGGGCTGCTGTTGCCTGGGCGCTCTCTTCTTTGCAAAAGAGTCTGCAGTTCCACGCTTTGAACCGTGGAAAGGCGCCGGGCTCTGCTAAGATTCCCCCCGGCGCTTCGTTTGCCCCGGGCCAAAGCGAACCTTCACAATACCTGAACGCTAACACTGCATACTCGTTCCACTTCCAGAACCGGGCTACGGCGAGGCAGTTCTCCGGGGGAAAACGGCCCTTCGCGAAGGGCAGATCTGCCGAGCTCCTTGCGGGAAAGCGAAAGCAAAGGACGCTTTTCTCCCTCTAACCGCTTTCGTCAGAGGAACGGGGGAAGTCACAGTGTTCTTTCTCTCCCTGAGATACACACAATCTGACGTTGCCTCTGAGCTCCGTTGCTGGCAAGGAACTGAAAGTGACATACATTCCTGTGGGGAAACTCAGGGCTCTGCTAGGATTTCTCTAGGCAGTGTGTTTTCCCTGGGCCTCACTGTAGCAACACTATCTCGCCAGGGCAACACTGCATGGCACTTCCTCTGCCAGGAGAGAGCTGCTGCTTTGTAGTTTGTGCTGGGAAACCTTGCTTTGGCAAGTGCGAATTTACCGCATTCAGGCAGAAAGAAAAGAGAATAGCAAGAGGCCTTTTCTCCCCGGCTGCTCTGCCAAGCCCTTCCAGCTCAAACTATGTCGTTGCTCCTCTGGAAGGATCCCTGCACCGCGGCGTAGTTTTTCCGAAGAAGCCCTGCGTTTGCAAGAGCAAATGAGGAATTCGTGGCAGGAAAGAGGAAGGAAAGAAAGTTTCTCTCCCTCTGCCTGCTTTGCTCAGAGGACTGGATGAAGTCAGGGACTTCTCCTTTTCACTGAGAAACGTGCGGGCTGCTGTTGCCTGGGCGCTCTCTTCTTTGCAAAAGAGTCTGCAGTTCCACGCTTTGAACCGTGGAAAGGCGCCGGGCTCTGTTAAGATTTCCCCCGTTGCTTCGTTTGCCCCGGGCCAAAGCGAGCCTTCACAATAGCTGAACGCTAACACTGCATACTCGTTCCACTTCCAGAACCGGGCTACGGCGAGGCAGTTCTCCGGGGGAAAACGGCCCTTCGCGAAGGGCAGATCTGCCGAGCTCCTTGCGGGAAAGCGAAAGCAAAGGACGCTTTTCTCCCTCTAACCGCTTTCGTCAGAGGAACGGGGGAAGTCACAGTGTTCTTTCTCTCCCTGAGATACACACAATCTGACGTTGCCTCTGAGCTCCGTTGCTGGCAAAGAACTGAAACTGACATACATTCCTGTGGGGAAACACAGGGCTCTGCTAGGATTTCTCTAGGCAGTGTGTTTTCCCTGGGCCTCACTGTAGCAACACTATCTCGCCAGGGCAACACTGCATGGCACTTCCTCTGCCAGGAGAGAGCTGCTGCTTTGTAGTTTGTGCTGGGAAACCTTGCTTTGGCAAGTGCCAATTGACCGCATTCAGGCAGAAAGAAAAGAGAATAGCAAGAGGCCTTTTCTCCCCGGCTGCTCTGCCAAGCCCTTCCAGCTCAAACTATGTCGTTGCTCCTCTGGAAGGATCCCTGCACCGCGGCGTAGTTTTTCCGAAGAAGCCCTGCGTTTGCAAGAGCAAATGAGGAATTCGTGGCAGGAAAGAGGAAGGAAAGAAAGTTTCTCTCCCTCTGCCTGCTTTGCTCAGAGGACTGGATGAAGTCAGGGACTTCTCCCTTTCACTGAGAATCGTGTGGGCTGCTGTTGCCTGGGCGCTCTCTTCTTTGCAAAAGAGTCTGCAGTTCCACGCTTTGAACCGTGGAAAGGTGCCGGGCTCTGCTAAGATTTCCCCCGGCGCTTCGTTTGCCCTGGGCCAAAGCGAGCCTTCACAATAGCTGAACGCTAACACTGCATACTCGTTCCACTTCCAGAACCGGGCTACGGCGAGGCAGTTCTCCGGGGGAAAACGGCCCTTCGCGAAGGGCAGATCTGCCGAGCTCCTTGCGGGAAAGCGAAAGCAAAGGACGCTTTTCTCCCTCTAACCGCTTTCGTCAGAGGAACGGGGGAAGTCACAGTGTTCTTTCTCTCCCTGAGATACACACAATCTGACGTTGCCTCTGAGCTCCGTTGCTGGCAAGGAACTGAAACTGACATACATTCCTGTGGGGAAACACAGGGCTGTGCTAGGATTTCTCTAGGCAGTGTGTTTTCCCTGGGCCTCACTGTAGCAACACTATCTCGCCTGGGCAACACTGCATGGCACTTCCTCTGCCAGGAGAGAGTCGCTGCTTTGTAGTTTGTGCTGGGAAACCTTGCTTTGGCAAGTGCGAATTGACCGCATTCAGGCAGAAAGAAAAGAGAATAGCAAGAGGCCTTTTCTCCCCGGCTGCTCTGCCAAGCCCTTCCAGCTCAAACTATGTCGTTGCTCCTCTGGAAGGATCCCTGCACCGCGGCCTAGTTTTTCCGAAGAAGCCCTGCGTTTGCAAGAGTAAATGAGGAATTCGTGGCAGGAAAGAGGAAGGAAAGAAAGTTTCTCTCCCTCTGCCTGCTTTGCTCAGAGGACTGGATGAAGTCAGGGAAATCTCCCTTTCACTGAGAAACGTGCGGGCTGCTGTTGCCTGGGCGCTCTCTTCTTTGCAAAAGAGTCTGCAGTTCCACGCTTTGAACCGTGGAAAGGCGCCGGGCTCTGCTAAGATTCCCCCCGGCGCTTCGTTTGCCCCGGGCCAAAGCGAACCTTCACAATACCTGAACGCTAACACTGCATACTCGTTCCACTTCCAGAACCGGGCTACGGCGAGGCAGTTCTCCGGGGGAAAACGGCCCTTCGCGAAGGGCAGATCTGCCGAGCTCCTTGCGGGAAAGCGAAAGCAAAGGACGCTTTTCTCCCTCTAACCGCTTTCGTCAGAGGAACGGGGGAAGTCACAGTGTTCTTTCTCTCCCTGAGATACACACAATCTGACGTTGCCTCTGAGCTCCGTTGCTGGCAAGGAACTGAAAGTGACATACATTCCTGTGGGGAAACTCAGGGCTCTGCTAGGATTTCTCTAGGCAGTGTGTTTTCCCTGGGCCTCACTGTAGCAACACTATCTCGCCAGGGCAACACTGCATGGCACTTCCTCTGCCAGGAGAGAGCTGCTGCTTTGTAGTTTGTGCTGGGAAACCTTGCTTTGGCAAGTGCGAATTGACCGCATTCAGGCAGAAAGAAAAGAGAATAGCAAGAGGCCTTTTCTCCCCGGCTGCTCTGCCAAGCCCTTCCAGCTCAAACTATGTCGTTGCTCCTCTGGAAGGATCCCTGCACCGCGGCGTAGTTTTTCCGAAGAAGCCCTGCGTTTGCAAGAGCAAATGAGGAATTCGTGGCAGGAAAGAGGAAGGAAAGAAAGTTTCTCTCCCTCTGCCTGCTTTGCTCAGAGGACTGGATGAAGTCAGGGACTTCTCCCTTTCACTGAGAAACGTGCGGGCTGCTGTTGCCTGGGTGCTCTCTTCTTTGCAAAAGAGTCTGCAGTTCCACGCTTTGAACCGTGGAAAGGCGCCGGGCTCTGCTAAGATTTCCCCCGGCGCTTCGTTTGCCCTGGGCCAAAGCGAGCCTTCACAATAGCTGAACGCTAACACTGCATACTCGTTCCACTTCCAGAACCGGGCTACGGCGAGGCAGTTCTCCGGGGGAAAACGGCCCTTCGCGAAGGGCAGATCTGCCGAGCTCCTTGCGGGAAAGCGAAAGCAAAGGACGCTTTTCTCCCTCTAACCGCTTTCGTCAGAGGAACGGGGGAAGTCACACTGTTCTTTCTCTCCCTGAGATACACACAATCTGACGTTGCCTCTGAGCTCCGTTGCTGGCAAAGAACTGAAACTGACATACATTCCTGTGGGGAAACACAGGGCTCTGCTAGGATTTCTCTAGGCAGTGTGTTTTCCCTGGGCCTCACTGTAGCAACACTATCTCGCCTGGGCAACACTGCATGGCACTTCCTCTGCCAGGAGAGAGCTGCTGCTTTGTAGTTTGTGCTGGGAAACCTTGCTTTGGCAAGTGCGAATTGACCGCATTCAGGCAGAAACAAAAGAGAATAGCAAGAGGCCTTTTCTCCCCGGCTGCTCTGCCAAGCCCTTCCAGCTCAAACTATGTCGTTGCTCCTCTGGAAGGATCCCTGCACCGCGGCGTAGTTTTTCCGAAGAAGCCCTGCGTTTGCAAGAGCAAATGAGGAATTCGTGGCAGGAAAGAGGAAGGAAAGAAAGTTTCTCACCCTCTGCCTGCTTTGCTCAGAGGACTGGATGAAGTCAGGGACTTCTCCCTTTCACTGAGAAACGTGCGGGCTGCTGTTGCCTGGGCGCTCTCTTCTTTGCAAAAGAGTCTGCAGTTCCACGCTTTGAACCGTGGAAAGGCGCCGGGCTCTGCTAAGATTTCCCCCGGCGCTTCGTTTGCCCTGGGCCAAAGCGAGCCTTCACAATAGCTGAACCCTAACACTGCATACTCGTTCCACTTCCAGAACCGGGCTACGGCGAGGCAGTTCTCCGGGGGAAAACGGCCCTTCGCGAAGGGCAGATCTGCCGAGCTCCTTGCGGGAAAGCGAAAGCAAAGGACGCTTTTCTCCCTCTAACCGCTTTCGTCAGAGGAACGGGGGAAGTCACAGTGTTCTTTCTCTCCCTGAGATACACACAATCTGACGTTGCCTCTGAGCTCCGTTGCTGGCAAGGAACTGAAAGTGACATACATTCCTGTGGGGAAACTCAGGGCTCTGCTAGGATTTCTCTAGGCAGTGTGTTTTCCCTGGGCCTCACTGTAGCAACACTATCTCGCCAGGGCAACACTGCATGGCACTTCCTCTGCCAGGAGAGAGCTGCTGCTTTGTAGTTTGTGCTGGGAAACCTTGCTTTGGCAAGTGCGAATTGACCGCATTCAGGCAGAAAGAAAACAGAATAGCAAGAGGCCTTTTCTCCCCGGCTGCTCTGCCAAGCCCTTCCAGCTCAAACTATGTCGTTGCTCCTCTGGAAGGATCCCTGCACCGCGGCGTAGTTTTTCCGAAGAAGCCCTGCGTTTGCAAGAGCAAATGAGGAATTCGTGGCAGGAAAGAGGAAGGAAAGAAAGTTTCTCTCCCTCTGCCTGCTTTGCTCAGAGGACTGGATGAAGTCAGGGACTTCTCCCTTTCACTGAGAAACGTGCGGGCTGCTGTTGCCTGGGCGCTCTCTTCTTTGCAAAAGAGTCTGCAGTTCCACGCTTTGAACCGTGGAAAGGCGCCGGGCTCTGCTAAGATTTCCCCCGTTGCTTCGTTTGCCCCGGGCCAAAGCGAGCCTTCACAATAGCTGAACGCTAACACTGCATACTCGTTCCACTTCCAGAACCGGGCTACGGCGAGGCAGTTCTCCGGGGGAAAACGGCCCTTCGCGAAGGGCAGATCTGCCGAGCTCCTTGCGGGAAAGCGAAAGCAAAGGACGCTTTTCTCCCTCTAACCGCTTTCGTCAGAGGAACGGGGGAAGTCACAGTGTTCTTTCTCTCCCTGAGATACACACAATCTGACGTTGCCTCTGAGCTCCGTTGCTGGCAAGGAACTGAAACTGACATACATTCCTGTGGGGAAACACAGGGCTGTGCTAGGATTTCTCTAGGCAGTGTGTTTTCCCTGGGCCTCACTGTAGCAACACTATCTCGCCTGGGCAACACTGCATGGCACTTCCTCTGCCAGGAGAGAGTCGCTGCTTTGTAGTTTGTGCTGGGAAACCTTGCTTTGGCAAGTGCGAATTGACCGCATTCAGGCAGAAAGAAAAGAGAATAGCAAGAGGCCTTTTCTCCCCGGCTGCTCTGCCAAGCCCTTCCAGCTCAAACTATGTCGTTGCTCCTCTGGAAGGATCCCTGCACCGCGGCCTAGTTTTTCCGAAGAAGCCCTGCGTTTGCAAGAGTAAATGAGGAATTCGTGGCAGGAAAGAGGAAGGAAAGAAAGTTTCTCTCCCTCTGCCTGCTTTGCTCAGAGGACTGGATGAAGTCAGGGAAATCTCCCTTTCACTGAGAAACGTGCGGGCTGCTGTTGCCTGGGCGCTCTCTTCTTTGCAAAAGAGTCTGCAGTTCCACGCTTTGAACCGTGGAAAGGCGCCGGGCTCTGCTAAGATTCCCCCCGGCGCTTCGTTTGCCCCGGGCCAAAGCGAACCTTCACAATACCTGAACGCTAACACTGCATACTCGTTCCACTTCCAGAACCGGGCTACGGCGAGGCAGTTCTCCGGGGGAAAACGGCCCTTCGCGAAGGGCAGATCTGCCGAGCTCCTTGCGGGAAAGCGAAAGCAAAGGACGCTTTTCTCCCTCTAACCGCTTTCGTCAGAGGAACGGGGGAAGTCACAGTGTTCTTTCTCTCCCTGAGATACACACAATCTGACGTTGCCTCTGAGCTCCGTTGCTGGCAAGGAACTGAAAGTGACATACATTCCTGTGGGGAAACTCAGGGCTCTGCTAGGATTTCTCTAGGCAGTGTGTTTTCCCTGGGCCTCACTGTAGCAACACTATCTCGCCAGGGCAACACTGCATGGCACTTCCTCTGCCAGGAGAGAGCTGCTGCTTTGTAGTTTGTGCTGGGAAACCTTGCTTTGGCAAGTGCGAATTGACCGCATTCAGGCAGAAAGAAAACAGAATAGCAAGAGGCCTTTTCTCCCCGGCTGCTCTGCCAAGCCCTTCCAGCTCAAACTATGTCGTTGCTCCTCTGGAAGGATCCCTGCACCGCGGCGTAGTTTTTCCGAAGAAGCCCTGCGTTTGCAAGAGCAAATGAGGAATTCGTGGCAGGAAAGAGGAAGGAAAGAAAGTTTCTCTCCCTCTGCCTGCTTTGCTCAGAGGACTGGATGAAGTCAGGGACTTCTCCCTTTCACTGAGAAACGTGCGGGCTGCTGTTGCCTGGGCGCTCTCTTCTTTGCAAAAGAGTCTGCAGTTCCACGCTTTGAACCGTGGAAAGGCGCCGGGCTCTGCTAAGATTTCCCCCGTTGCTTCGTTTGCCCCGGGCCAAAGCGAGCCTTCACAATAGCTGAACGCTAACACTGCATACTCGTTCCACTTCCAGAACCGGGCTACGGCGAGGCAGTTCTCCGGGGGAAAACGGCCCTTCGCGAAGGGCAGATCTGCCGAGCTCCTTGCGGGAAAGCGAAAGCAAAGGACGCTTTTCTCCCTCTAACCGCTTTCGTCAGAGGAACGGGGGAAGTCACAGTGTTCTTTCTCTCCCTGAGATACACACAATCTGACGTTGCCTCTGAGCTCCGTTGCTGGCAAAGAACTGAAACTGACATACATTCCTGTGGGGAAACACAGGGCTCTGCTAGGATTTCTCTAGGCAGTGTGTTTTCCCTGGGCCTCACTGTAGCAACACTATCTCGCCAGGGCAACACTGCATGGCACTTCCTCTGCCAGGAGAGAGCTGCTGCTTTGTAGTTTGTGCTGGGAAACCTTGCTTTGGCAAGTGCGAATTGACCGCATTCAGGCAGAAAGAAAAGAGAATAGCAAGAGGCCTTTTCTCCCCGGCTGCTCTGCCAAGCCCTTCCAGCTCAAACTATGTCGTTGCTCCTCTGGAAGGATCCCTGCACCGCGGCGTAGTTTTTCCGAAGAAGCCCTGCGTTTGCAAGAGCAAATGAGGAATTCGTGGCAGGAAAGAGGAAGGAAAGAAAGTTTCTCTCCCTCTGCCTGCTTTGCTCAGAGGACTGGATGAAGTCAGGGACTTCTCCCTTTCACTGAGAAACGTGCGGGCTGCTGTTGCCTGGGCGCTCTCTTCTTTGCAAAAGAGTCTGCAGTTCCACGCTTTGAACCGTGGAAAGGCGCCGGGCTCTGCTAAGATTTCCCCCGTTGCTTCGTTTGCCCCGGGCCAAAGCGAGCCTTCACAATAGCTGAACGCTAACACTGCATACTCGTTCCACTTCCAGAACCGGGCTACGGCGAGGCAGTTCTCCGGGGGAAAACGGCCCTTCGCGAAGGGCAGATCTGCCGAGCTCCTTGCGGGAAAGCGAAAGCAAAGGACGCTTTTCTCCCTCTAACCGCTTTCGTCAGAGGAACGGGGGAAGTCACAGTGTTCTTTCTCTCCCTGAGATACACACAATCTGACGTTGCCTCTGAGCTCCGTTGCTGGCAAGGAACTGAAACTGACATACATTCCTGTGGGGAAACACAGGGCTGTGCTAGGATTTCTCTAGGCAGTGTGTTTTCCCTGGGCCTCACTGTAGCAACACTATCTCGCCTGGGCAACACTGCATGGCACTTCCTCTGCCAGGAGAGAGTCGCTGCTTTGTAGTTTGTGCTGGGAAACCTTGCTTTGGCAAGTGCGAATTGACCGCATTCAGGCAGAAAGAAAAGAGAATAGCAAGAGGCCTTTTCTCCCCGGCTGCTCTGCCAAGCCCTTCCAGCTCAAACTATGTCGTTGCTCCTCTGGAAGGATCCCTGCACCGCGGCCTAGTTTTTCCGAAGAAGCCCTGCGTTTGCAAGAGTAAATGAGGAATTCGTGGCAGGAAAGAGGAAGGAAAGAAAGTTTCTCTCCCTCTGCCTGCTTTGCTCAGAGGACTGGATGAAGTCAGGGAAATCTCCCTTTCACTGAGAAACGTGCGGGCTGCTGTTGCCTGGGCGCTCTCTTCTTTGCAAAAGAGTCTGCAGTTCCACGCTTTGAACCGTGGAAAGGCGCCGGGCTCTGCTAAGATTCCCCCCGGCGCTTCGTTTGCCCCGGGCCAAAGCGAACCTTCACAATACCTGAACGCTAACACTGCATACTCGTTCCACTTCCAGAACCGGGCTACGGCGAGGCAGTTCTCCGGGGGAAAACGGCCCTTCGCGAAGGGCAGATCTGCCGAGCTCCTTGCGGGAAAGCGAAAGCAAAGGACGCTTTTCTCCCTCTAACCGCTTTCGTCAGAGGAACGGGGGAAGTCACAGTGTTCTTTCTCTCCCTGAGATACACACAATCTGACGTTGCCTCTGAGCTCCGTTGCTGGCAAGGAACTGAAAGTGACATACATTCCTGTGGGGAAACTCAGGGCTCTGCTAGGATTTCTCTAGGCAGTGTGTTTTCCCTGGGCCTCACTGTAGCAACACTATCTCGCCAGGGCAACACTGCATGGCACTTCCTCTGCCAGGAGAGAGCTGCTGCTTTGTAGTTTGTGCTGGGAAACCTTGCTTTGGCAAGTGCGAATTGACCGCATTCAGGCAGAAAGAAAAGAGAATAGCAAGAGGCCTTTTCTCCCCGGCTGCTCTGCCAAGCCCTTCCAGCTCAAACTATGTCGTTGCTCCTCTGGAAGGATCCCTGCACCGCGGCGTAGTTTTTCCGAAGAAGCCCTGCGTTTGCAAGAGCAAATGAGGAATTCGTGGCAGGAAAGAGGAAGGAAAGAAAGTTTCTCTCCCTCTGCCTGCTTTGCTCAGAGGACTGGATGAAGTCAGGGACTTCTCCTTTTCACTGAGAAACGTGCGGGCTGCTGTTGCCTGGGCGCTCTCTTCTTTGCAAAAGAGTCTGCAGTTCCACGCTTTGAACCGTGGAAAGGCGCCGGGCTCTGTTAAGATTTCCCCCGTTGCTTCGTTTGCCCCGGGCCAAAGCGAGCCTTCACAATAGCTGAACGCTAACACTGCATACTCGTTCCACTTCCAGAACCGGGCTACGGCGAGGCAGTTCTCCGGGGGAAAACGGCCCTTCGCGAAGGGCAGATCTGCCGAGCTCCTTGCGGGAAAGCGAAAGCAAAGGACGCTTTTCTCCCTCTAACCGCTTTCGTCAGAGGAACGGGGGAAGTCACAGTGTTCTTTCTCTCCCTGAGATACACACAATCTGACGTTGCCTCTGAGCTCCGTTGCTGGCAAGGAACTGAAACTGACATACATTCCTGTGGGGAAACACAGGGCTGTGCTAGGATTTCTCTAGGCAGTGTGTTTTCCCTGGGCCTCACTGTAGCAACACTATCTCGCCTGGGCAACACTGCATGGCACTTCCTCTGCCAGGAGAGAGTCGCTGCTTTGTAGTTTGTGCTGGGAAACCTTGCTTTGGCAAGTGCGAATTGACCGCATTCAGGCAGAAAGAAAAGAGAATAGCAAGAGGCCTTTTCTCCCCGGCTGCTCTGCCAAGCCCTTCCAGCTCAAACTATGTCGTTGCTCCTCTGGAAGGATCCCTGCACCGCGGCCTAGTTTTTCCGAAGAAGCCCTGCGTTTGCAAGAGTAAATGAGGAATTCGTGGCAGGAAAGAGGAAGGAAAGAAAGTTTCTCTCCCTCTGCCTGCTTTGCTCAGAGGACTGGATGAAGTCAGGGAAATCTCCCTTTCACTGAGAAACGTGCGGGCTGCTGTTGCCTGGGCGCTCTCTTCTTTGCAAAAGAGTCTGCAGTTCCACGCTTTGAACCGTGGAAAGGCGCCGGGCTCTGCTAAGATTTCCCCCGGCGCTTCGTTTGCCCTGGGCCAAAGCGAGCCTTCACAATAGCTGAACCCTAACACTGCATACTCGTTCCACTTCCAGAACCGGGCTACGGCGAGGCAGTTCTCCGGGGGAAAACGGCCCTTCGCGAAGGGCAGATCTGCCGAGCTCCTTGCGGGAAAGCGAAAGCAAAGGACGCTTTTCTCCCTCTAACCGCTTTCGTCAGAGGAACGGGGGAAGTCACAGTGTTCTTTCTCTCCCTGAGATACACACAATCTGACGTTGCCTCTGAGCTCCGTTGCTGGCAAGGAACTGAAAGTGACATACATTCCTGTGGGGAAACTCAGGGCTCTGCTAGGATTTCTCTAGGCAGTGTGTTTTCCCTGGGCCTCACTGTAGCAACACTATCTCGCCAGGGCAACACTGCATGGCACTTCCTCTGCCAGGAGAGAGCTGCTGCTTTGTAGTTTGTGCTGGGAAACCTTGCTTTGGCAAGTGCGAATTGACCGCATTCAGGCAGAAAGAAAACAGAACAGCAAGAGGCCTTTTCTCCCCGGCTGCTCTGCCAAGCCCTTCCAGCTCAAACTATGTCGTTGCTCCTCTGGAAGGATCCCTGCACCGCGGCGTAGTTTTTCCGAAGAAGCCCTGCGTTTGCAAGAGCAAATGAGGAATTCGTGGCAGGAAAGAGGAAGGAAAGAAAGTTTCTCTCCCTCTGCCTGCTTTGCTCAGAGGACTGGATGAAGTCAGGGACTTCTCCCTTTCACTGAGAAACGTGCGGGCTGCTGTTGCCTGGGCGCTCTCTTCTTTGCAAAAGAGTCTGCAGTTCCACGCTTTGAACCGTGGAAAGGCGCCGGGCTCTGCTAAGATTTCCCCCGTTGCTTCGTTTGCCCCGGGCCAAAGCGAGCCTTCACAATAGCTGAACGCTAACACTGCATACTCGTTCCACTTCCAGAACCGGGCTACGGCGAGGCAGTTCTCCGGGGGAAAACGGCCCTTCGCGAAGGGCAGATCTGCCGAGCTCCTTGCGGGAAAGCGAAAGCAAAGGACGCTTTTCTCCCTCTAACCGCTTTCGTCAGAGGAACGGGGGAAGTCACAGTGTTCTTTCTCTCCCTGAGATACACACAATCTGACGTTGCCTCTGAGCTCCGTTGCTGGCAAAGAACTGAAACTGACATACATTCCTGTGGGGAAACACAGGGCTCTGCTAGGATTTCTCTAGGCAGTGTGTTTTCCCTGGGCCTCACTGTAGCAACACTATCTCGCCAGGGCAACACTGCATGGCACTTCCTCTGCCAGGAGAGAGCTGCTGCTTTGTAGTTTGTGCTGGGAAACCTTGCTTTGGCAAGTGCGAATTGACCGCATTCAGGCAGAAAGAAAAGAGAATAGCAAGAGGCCTTTTCTCCCCGGCTGCTCTGCCAAGCCCTTCCAGCTCAAACTATGTCGTTGCTCCTCTGGAAGGATCCCTGCACCGCGGCGTAGTTTTTCCGAAGAAGCCCTGCGTTTGCAAGAGCAAATGAGGAATTCGTGGCAGGAAAGAGGAAGGAAAGAAAGTTTCTCTCCCTCTGCCTGCTTTGCTCAGAGGACTGGATGAAGTCAGGGACTTCTCCCTTTCACTGAGAATCGTGTGGGCTGCTGTTGCCTGGGCGCTCTCTTCTTTGCAAAAGAGTCTGCAGTTCCACGCTTTGAACCGTGGAAAGGCGCCGGGCTCTGCTAAGATTTCCCCCGGCGCTTCGTTTGCCCTGGGCCAAAGCGAGCCTTCACAATAGCTGAACGCTAACACTGCATACTCGTTCCACTTCCAGAACCGGGCTACGGCGAGGCAGTTCTCCGGGGGAAAACGGCCCTTCGCGAAGGGCAGATCTGCCGAGCTCCTTGCGGGAAAGCGAAAGCAAAGGACGCTTTTCTCCCTCTAACCGCTTTCGTCAGAGGAACGGGGGAAGTCACAGTGTTCTTTCTCTCCCTGAGATACACACAATCTGACGTTGCCTCTGAGCTCCGTTGCTGGCAAGGAACTGAAACTGACATACATTCCTGTGGGGAAACACAGGGCTGTGCTAGGATTTCTCTAGGCAGTGTGTTTTCCCTGGGCCTCACTGTAGCAACACTATCTCGCCTGGGCAACACTGCATGGCACTTCCTCTGCCAGGAGAGAGTCGCTGCTTTGTAGTTTGTGCTGGGAAACCTTGCTTTGGCAAGTGCGAATTGACCGCATTCAGGCAGAAAGAAAAGAGAATAGCAAGAGGCCTTTTCTCCCCGGCTGCTCTGCCAAGCCCTTCCAGCTCAAACTATGTCGTTGCTCCTCTGGAAGGATCCCTGCACCGCGGCCTAGTTTTTCCGAAGAAGCCCTGCGTTTGCAAGAGTAAATGAGGAATTCGTGGCAGGAAAGAGGAAGGAAAGAAAGTTTCTCTCCCTCTGCCTGCTTTGCTCAGAGGACTGGATGAAGTCAGGGAAATCTCCCTTTCACTGAGAAACGTGCGGGCTGCTGTTGCCTGGGCGCTCTCTTCTTTGCAAAAGAGTCTGCAGTTCCACGCTTTGAACCGTGGAAAGGCGCCGGGCTCTGCTAAGATTCCCCCCGGCGCTTCGTTTGCCCCGGGCCAAAGCGAACCTTCACAATACCTGAACGCTAACACTGCATACTCGTTCCACTTCCAGAACCGGGCTACGGCGAGGCAGTTCTCCGGGGGAAAACGGCCCTTCGCGAAGGGCAGATCTGCCGAGCTCCTTGCGGGAAAGCGAAAGCAAAGGACGCTTTTCTCCCTCTAACCGCTTTCGTCAGAGGAACGGGGGAAGTCACAGTGTTCTTTCTCTCCCTGAGATACACACAATCTGACGTTGCCTCTGAGCTCCGTTGCTGGCAAGGAACTGAAAGTGACATACATTCCTGTGGGGAAACTCAGGGCTCTGCTAGGATTTCTCTAGGCAGTGTGTTTTCCCTGGGCCTCACTGTAGCAACACTATCTCGCCAGGGCAACACTGCATGGCACTTCCTCTGCCAGGAGAGAGCTGCTGCTTTGTAGTTTGTGCTGGGAAACCTTGCTTTGGCAAGTGCGAATTGACCGCATTCAGGCAGAAAGAAAAGAGAATAGCAAGAGGCCTTTTCTCCCCGGCTGCTCTGCCAAGCCCTTCCAGCTCAAACTATGTCGTTGCTCCTCTGGAAGGATCCCTGCACCGCGGCGTAGTTTTTCCGAAGAAGCCCTGCGTTTGCAAGAGCAAATGAGGAATTCGTGGCAGGAAAGAGGAAGGAAAGAAAGTTTCTCTCCCTCTGCCTGCTTTGCTCAGAGGACTGGATGAAGTCAGGGACTTCTCCTTTTCACTGAGAAACGTGCGGGCTGCTGTTGCCTGGGCGCTCTCTTCTTTGCAAAAGAGTCTGCAGTTCCACGCTTTGAACCGTGGAAAGGCGCCGGGCTCTGTTAAGATTTCCCCCGTTGCTTCGTTTGCCCCGGGCCAAAGCGAGCCTTCACAATAGCTGAACGCTAACACTGCATACTCGTTCCACTTCCAGAACCGGGCTACGGCGAGGCAGTTCTCCGGGGGAAAACGGCCCTTCGCGAAGGGCAGATCTGCCGAGCTCCTTGCGGGAAAGCGAAAGCAAAGGACGCTTTTCTCCCTCTAACCGCTTTCGTCAGAGGAACGGGGGAAGTCACAGTGTTCTTTCTCTCCCTGAGATACACACAATCTGACGTTGCCTCTGAGCTCCGTTGCTGGCAAGGAACTGAAACTGACATACATTCCTGTGGGGAAACACAGGGCTGTGCTAGGATTTCTCTAGGCAGTGTGTTTTCCCTGGGCCTCACTGTAGCAACACTATCTCGCCTGGGCAACACTGCATGGCACTTCCTCTGCCAGGAGAGAGTCGCTGCTTTGTAGTTTGTGCTGGGAAACCTTGCTTTGGCAAGTGCGAATTGACCGCATTCAGGCAGAAAGAAAAGAGAATAGCAAGAGGCCTTTTCTCCCCGGCTGCTCTGCCAAGCCCTTCCAGCTCAAACTATGTCGTTGCTCCTCTGGAAGGATCCCTGCACCGCGGCCTAGTTTTTCCGAAGAAGCCCTGCGTTTGCAAGAGTAAATGAGGAATTCGTGGCAGGAAAGAGGAAGGAAAGAAAGTTTCTCTCCCTCTGCCTGCTTTGCTCAGAGGACTGGATGAAGTCAGGGAAATCTCCCTTTCACTGAGAAACGTGCGGGCTGCTGTTGCCTGGGCGCTCTCTTCTTTGCAAAAGAGTCTGCAGTTCCACGCTTTGAACCGTGGAAAGGCGCCGGGCTCTGCTAAGATTCCCCCCGGCGCTTCGTTTGCCCCGGGCCAAAGCGAACCTTCACAATACCTGAACGCTAACACTGCATACTCGTTCCACTTCCAGAACCGGGCTACGGCGAGGCAGTTCTCCGGGGGAAAACGGCCCTTCGCGAAGGGCAGATCTGCCGAGCTCCTTGCGGGAAAGCGAAAGCAAAGGACGCTTTACTCCCTCTAACCGCTTTCGTCAGAGGAACGGGGGAAGTCACAGTGTTCTTTCTCTCCCTGAGATACACACAATCTGACGTTGCCTCTGAGCTCCGTTGCTGGCAAGGAACTGAAAGTGACATACATTCCTGTGGGGAAACTCAGGGCTCTGCTAGGATTTCTCTAGGCAGTGTGTTTTCCCTGGGCCTCACTGTAGCAACACTATCTCGCCAGGGCAACACTGCATGGCACTTCCTCTGCCAGGAGAGAGCTGCTGCTTTGTAGTTTGTGCTGGGAAACCTTGCTTTGGCAAGTGCGAATTGACCGCATTCAGGCAGAAAGAAAAGAGAATAGCAAGAGGCCTTTTCTCCCCGGCTGCTCTGCCAAGCCCTTCCAGCTCAAACTATGTCGTTGCTCCTCTGGAAGGATCCCTGCACCGCGGCGTAGTTTTTCCGAAGAAGCCCTGCGTTTGCAAGAGCAAATGAGGAATTCGTGGCAGGAAAGAGGAAGGAAAGAAAGTTTCTCTCCCTCTGCCTGCTTTGCTCAGAGGACTGGATGAAGTCAGGGACTTCTCCTTTTCACTGAGAAACGTGCGGGCTGCTGTTGCCTGGGCGCTCTCTTCTTTGCAAAAGAGTCTGCAGTTCCACGCTTTGAACCGTGGAAAGGCGCCGGGCTCTGTTAAGATTTCCCCCGTTGCTTCGTTTGCCCCGGGCAAAAGCGAGCCTTCACAATAGCTGAACGCTAACACTGCATACTCGTTCCACTTCCAGAACCGGGCTACGGCGAGGCAGTTCTCCGGGGGAAAACGGCCCTTCGCGAAGGGCAGATCTGCCGAGCTCCTTGCGGGAAAGCGAAAGCAAAGGACGCTTTTCTCCCTCTAACCGCTTTCGTCAGAGGAACGGGGGAAGTCACAGTGTTCTTTCTCTCCCTGAGATACACACAATCTGACGTTGCCTCTGAGCTCCGTTGCTGGCAAAGAACTGAAACTGACATACATTCCTGTGGGGAAACACAGGGCTCTGCTAGGATTTCTCTAGGCAGTGTGTTTTCCCTGGGCCTCACTGTAGCAACACTATCTCGCCAGGGCAACACTGCATGGCACTTCCTCTGCCAGGAGAGAGCTGCTGCTTTGTAGTTTGTGCTGGGAAACCTTGCTTTGGCAAGTGCGAATTGACCGCATTCAGGCAGAAAGAAAAGAGAATAGCAAGAGGCCTTTTCTCCCCGGCTGCTCTGCCAAGCCCTTCCAGCTCAAACTATGTCGTTGCTCCTCTGGAAGGATCCCTGCACCGCGGCGTAGTTTTTCCGAAGAAGCCCTGCGTTTGCAAGAGCAAATGAGGAATTCGTGGCAGGAAAGAGGAAGGAAAGAAAGTTTCTCTCCCTCTGCCTGCTTTGCTCAGAGGACTGGATGAAGTCAGGGACTTCTCCCTTTCACTGAGAATCGTGTGGGCTGCTGTTGCCTGGGCGCTCTCTTCTTTGCAAAAGAGTCTGCAGTTCCACGCTTTGAACCGTGGAAAGGCGCCGGGCTCTGCTAAGATTTCCCCCGGCGCTTCGTTTGCCCTGGGCCAAAGCGAGCCTTCACAATAGCTGAACGCTAACACTGCATACTCGTTCCACTTCCAGAACCGGGCTACGGCGAGGCAGTTCTCCGGGGGAAAACGGCCCTTCGCGAAGGGCAGATCTGCCGAGCTCCTTGCGGGAAAGCGAAAGCAAAGGACGCTTTTCTCCCTCTAACCGCTTTCGTCAGAGGAACGGGGGAAGTCACAGTGTTCTTTCTCTCCCTGAGATACACACAATCTGACGTTGCCTCTGAGCTCCGTTGCTGGCAAAGAACTGAAACTGACATACATTCCTGTGGGGAAACACAGGGCTCTGCTAGGATTTCTCTAGGCAGTGTGTTTTCCCTGGGCCTCACTGTAGCAACACTATCTCGCCTGGGCAACACTGCATGGCGCTTCCTCTGCCAGGAGAGAGCTGCTGCTTTGTAGTTTGTGCTGGGAAACCTTGCTTTGGCAAGTGCGAATTGACCGCATTCAGGCAGAAAGAAAAGAGAATAGCAAGAGGCCTTTTCTCCCCGGCTGCTCTGCCAAGCCCTTCCAGCTCAAACTATGTCGTTGCTCCTCTGGAAGGATCCCTGCACCGCGGCGTAGTTTTTCCGAAGAAGCCCTGCGTTTGCAAGAGCAAATGAGGAATTCGTGGCAGGAAAGAGGAAGGAAAGAAAGTTTCTCTCCCTCTGCCTGCTTTGCTCAGAGGACTGGATGAAGTCAGGGACTTCTCCCTTTCACTGAGAAACGTGCGGGCTGCTGTTGCCTGGGCGCTCTCTTCTTTGCAAAAGAGTCTGCAGTTCCACGCTTTGAACCGTGGAAAGGCGCCGGGCTCTGCTAAGATTTCCCCCGGCGCTTCGTTTGCCCTGGGCCAAAGCAAGCCTTCACAATAGCTGAACGCTAACACTGCATACTCGTTCCACTTCCAGAACCGGGCTATGGCGAGGCAGTTCTCCGGGGGAAAACGGCCCTTCGCGAAGGGCAGATCTGCCGAGCTCCTTGCGGGAAAGCGAAAGCAAAGGTCGCTTTTCTCCCTCTAACCGCTTTCGTCAGAGGAACGGGGGAAGTCACAGTGTTCTTTCTCTCCCTGAGATACACACAATCTGACGTTGCCTCTGAGCTCCGTTGCTGGCAAGGAACTGAAACTGACATACATTCCTCTGGGGAAACACAGGGCTCTGCTAGGATTTCTCTAGGCAGTGTGTTTTCCCTGGGCCTTACTGTAGCAACAGTATCTCGCCAGGGCAACACTGCATGGCACTTCCTCTGCCAGGAGAGAGCTGCTGCTTTGTAGTTTGTGCTGGGAAACCTTGCTTTGGCAAGTGCGAATTGACCGCATTCAGGCAGAAAGAAAAGAGAATAGCAAGAGGCCTTTTCTCCCCGGCTGCTCTGCCAAGCCCTTCCAGCTCAAACTATGTCGTTGCTCCTCTGGAAGGATCCCTGCACGGCGGCCTAGTTTTTCCAAAGAAGCCCTGCGTTTGCAAGAGCAAATGAGGAATTCGTGGCAGGAAAGAGGAAGGAAAGAAAGTTTCTCTTCCTCTGCCTGCTTTGCTCAGAGGACTGGATGAAGTCAGGGACTTCTCCCTTTCACTGAGAAACGTGCGGGCTGCTGTTGCCTGGGCGCTCTCTTCTTTGCAAAAGAGTCTGCAGTTCCACGCTTTGAACCGTGGAAAGGCGCCGGGCTCTGCTAAGATTTCCCCCGGCGCTTCGTTTGCCCTGGGCCAAAGCGAGCCTTCACAATAGCTGAACGCTAACACTGCATACTCGTTCCACTTCCAGAACCGGGCTACGGCGAGGCAGTTCTCCGGGGGAAAACGGCCCTTCGCGAAGGGCAGATCTGCCGAGCTCCTTGCGGGAAAGCGAAAGCAAAGGACGCTTTTCTCCCTCTAACCGCTTTCGTCAGAGGAACGGGGGAAGTCACAGTGTTCTTTCTCTCCCTGAGATACACACAATCTGACGTTGCCTCTGAGCTCCGTTGCTGGCAAGGAACTGAAACTGACATACATTCCTGTGGGGAAACACAGGGTTCTGCTAGGATTTCTCTAGGCAGTGTGTTTTCCCTGGGCCTCACTGTAGCAACACTATCTCGCCAGGGCAACACTGCATGGCACTTCCTCTGCCAGGAGAGAGCTGCTGCTTTGTAGTTTGTGCTGGGAAACCTTGCTTTGGCAAGTGCGAATTGACCGCATTCAGGCAGAAAGAAAAGAGAATAGCAAGAGGCCTTTTCTCCCCGGCTGCTCTGCCAAGCCCTTCCAGCTCAAACTATGTCGTTGCTCCTCTGGAAGGATCCCTGCACCGCGGCGTAGTTTTTCCGAAGAAGCCCTGCGTTTGCAAGAGCAAATGAGGAATTCGTGGCAGGAAAGAGGAAGGAAAGAAAGTTTCTCTCCCTCTGCCTGCTTTGCTCAGAGGACTGGATGAAGTCAGGGACTTCTCCCTTTCACTGAGAAACGTGCGGGCTGCTGTTGCCTGGGCGCTCTCTTCTTTGCAAAAGAGTCTGCAGTTCCACGCTTTGAACCGTGGAAAGGCGCCGGGCTCTGCTAAGATTTCCCCCGGCGCTTCATTTGCCCTGGGCCAAAGCGAGCCTTCACAATAGCTGAACGCTAACACTGCATACTCGTTCCACTTCCAGAACCGGGCTACGGCGAGGCAGTTCTCCGGGGGAAAACGGCCCTTCGCGAAGGGCAGATCTGCCGAGCTCCTTGCGGGAAAGCGAAAGCAAAGGACGCTTTTCTCCCTCTAACCGCTTTCGTCAGAGGAACGGGGGAAGTCACAGTGTTCTTTCTCTCCCTGAGATACACACAATCTGACGTTGCCTCTGAGCTCCGTTGCTGGCAAAGAACTGAAACTGACATACATTCCTGTGGGGAAACACAGGGCTCTGCTAGGATTTCTCTAGGCAGTGTGTTTTCCCTGGGCCTCACTGTAGCAACACTATCTCGCCTGGGCAACACTGCATGGCGCTTCCTCTGCCAGGAGAGAGCTGCTGCTTTGTAGTTTGTGCTGGGAAACCTTGCTTTGGCAAGTGCGAATTGACCGCATTCAGGCAGAAAGAAAAGAGAATAGCAAGAGGCCTTTTCTCCCCGGCTGCTCTGCCAAGCCCTTCCAGCTCAAACTATGTCGTTGCTCCTCTGGAAGGATCCCTGCACCGCGGCGTAGTTTTTCCGAAGAAGCCCTGCGTTTGCAAGAGCAAATGAGGAATTCGTGGCAGGAAAGAGGAAGGAAAGAAAGTTTCTCTCCCTCTGCCTGCTTTGCTCAGAGGACTGGATGAAGTCAGGGACTTCTCCCTTTCACTGAGAAACGTGCGGGCTGCTGTTGCCTGGGCGCTCTCTTCTTTGCAAAAGAGTCTGCAGTTCCACGCTTTGAACCGTGGAAAGGCGCCGGGCTCTGCTAAGATTTCCCCCGGCGCTTCGTTTGCCCTGGGCCAAAGCGAGCCTTCACAATAGCTGAACGCTAACACTGCATACTCGTTCCACTTCCAGAACCGGGCTACGGCGAGGCAGTTCTCCGGGGGAAAACGGCCCTTCGCGAAGGGCAGATCTGCCGAGCTCCTTGCGGGAAAGCGAAAGCAAAGGACGCTTTTCTCCCTCTAACCGCTTTCGTCAGAGGAACGGGGGAAGTCACAGTGTTCTTTCTCTCCCTGAGATACACACAATCTGACGTTGCCTCTGAGCTCCGTTGCTGGCAAGGAACTGAAACTGACATACATTCCTGTGGGGAAACACAGGGCTCTGCTAGGATTTCTCTAGGCAGTGTGTTTTCCCTGGGCCTCACTGTAGCAACACTATCTCGCCAGGGCAACACTGCATGGCACTTCCTCTGCCAGGAGAGAGCTGCTGCTTTGTAGTTTGTGCTGGGAAACCTTGCTTTGGCAAGTGCGAATTGACCGCATTCAGGCAGAAAGAAAAGAGAATAGCAAGAGGCCTTTTCTCCCCAGCTGCTCTGCCAAGCCCTTCCAGCTCAAACTATGTCGTTGCTCCTCTGGAAGGATCCCTGCACCGCGGCGTAGTTTTTCCGAAGAAGCCCTGCGTTTGCAAGAGCAAATGAGGAATTCGTGGCAGGAAAGAGGAAGGAAAGAAAGTTTCTCTCCCTCTGCCTGCTTTGCTCAGAGGACTGGATGAAGTCAGGGACTTCTCCCTTTCACTGAGAAACGTGCGGGCTGCTGTTGCCTGGGCGCTCTCTTCTTTGCAAAAGAGTCTGCAGTACCACGCTTTGAACCGTGGAAAGGCGCCGGGCTCTGCTAAGATTTCCCCCGGCGCTTCGTTTGCCCTGGGCCAAAGCGAGCCTTCACAATAGCTGAACGCTAACACTGCATACTCGTTCCACTTCCAGAACCGGGCTATGGCGAGGCAGTTCTCCGGGGGAAAACGGCCCTTCGCGAAGGGCAGATCTGCCGAGCTCCTTGCGGGAAAGCGAAAGCAAAGGACGCTTTTCTCCCTCTAACCGCTTTCGTCAGAGGAACGGGGGAAGTCACAGTGTTCTTTCTCTCCCTGAGATACACACAATCTGACGTTGCCTCTGAGCTCCGTTGCTGGCAAGGAACTGAAACTGACATACATTCCTCTGGGGAAACACAGGGCTCTGCTAGGATTTCTCTAGGCAGTGTGTTTTCCCTGGGCCTTACTGTAGCAACAGTATCTCGCCAGGGCAACACTGCATGGCACTTCCTCTGCCAGGAGAGAGCTGCTGCTTTGTAGTTTGTGCTGGGAAACCTTGCTTTGGCAAGTGCGAATTGACCGCATTCAGGCAGAAAGAAAAGAGAATAGCAAGAGGCCTTTTCTCCCCGGCTGCTCTGCCAAGCCCTTCCAGCTCAAACTATGTCGTTGCTCCTCTGGAAGGATCCCTTCACCGCAGCCTAGTTTTTCCAAAGAAGCCCTGCGTTTGCAAGAGCAAATGAGGAATTCGTGGCAGGAAAGAGGAAGGAAAGAAAGTTTCTCTCCCTCTGCCTGCTTTGCTCAGAGGACTGGATGAAGTCAGGGACTTCTCCCTTTCACTGAGAAACGTGCGGGCTGCTGTTGCCTGGGCGCTCTCTTCTTTGCAAAAGAGTCTGCAGTTCCACGCTTTGAACCGTGGAAAGGCGCCGGGCTCGGCTAAGATTTCCCCCGGCGCTTCGTTTGCCCCGGGCCAAAGCGAGCCTTCACAATAGCTGAACGCTAACACTGCATACTCGTTCCACTTCCAGAACCGGGCTACGGCGAGGCAGTTCTCCGGGGGAAAACGGCCCTTCGCGAAGGGCAGATCTGCCGAGCTCCTTGCGGGAAAGCGAAAGCAAAGGACGCTTTTCTCCCTCTAACCGCTTTCGTCAGAGGAACGGGGGAAGTCACAGTGTTCTTTCTCTCCCTGAGATACACACAATCTGACGTTGCCTCTGAGCTCCGTTGCTGGCAAGGAACTGAAACTGACATACATTCCTGTGGGGAAAAACAGGGCTTTGCTAGGATTTCTCTAGGCAGTGTGTTTTCCCTGGGCCTCACTGTAGCAACACTATCTCGCCAGGGCAACACTGCATGGCAATTCCTCTGCCAGGAGAGAGCTGCTGCTTTGTAGTTTGTGCTGGGAAACCTTGCTTTGGCAAGTGCGAATTGACCGCATTCAGGCAGAAAGAAAAGAGAATAGCAAGAGGCCTTTTCTCCCCGGCTGCTCTGCCAAGCCCTTCCAGCTCAAACTATGTCGTTGCTCCTCTGGAAGGATCCCTGCACCGCGGCATAGTTTTTCCGAAGAAGCCCTGCGTTTGCAAGAGCAAATGAGGAATTCGTGGTAGGAAAGAGGAAGGAAAGAAAGTTTCTCTCCCTCTGCCTGCTTTGCTCAGAGGACTGGATGAAGTCAGGGACTTCTCCCTTTCACTGAGAAACGTGCGGGCTGCTGTTGCCTGGGCGCTCTCTTCTTTGCAAAAGAGTCTGCAGTTCCACGCTTTGAACCGTGGAAAGGCGCCGGGCTCGGCTAAGATTTCCCCCGGCGCTTCGTTTGCCCCGGGCCAAAGCGAGCCTTCACAATAGCTGAACGCTAACACTGCATACTCGTTCCACTTCCAGAACCGGGCTACGGCGAGGCAGTTCTCCGGGGGAAAACGGCCCTTCGCGAAGGGCAGATCTGCCGAGCTCCTTGCGGGAAAGCGAAAGCAAAGGACGCTTTTCTCCCTCTAACCGCTTTCGTCAGAGGAACGGGGGAAGTCACAGTGTTCTTTCTCTCCCTGAGATACACACAATCTGACGTTGCCTCTGAGCTCCGTTGCTGGCAAAGAACTGAAACTGACACACATTCCTGTGGGGAAACACAGGGCTCTGCTAGGATTTCTCTAGGCAGTGTGTTTTCCCTGGGCCTCACTGTAGCAACACTATCTCGCCTGGGCAACACTGCATGGCGCTTCCTCTGCCAGGAGAGAGCTGCTGCTTTGTAGTTTGTGCTGGGAAACCTTGCTTTGGCAAGTGCGAATTGACCGCATTCAGGCAGAAAGAAAAGAGAATAGCAAGAGGCCTTTTCTCCCCGGCTGCTCTGCCAAGCCCTTCCAGCTCAAACTATGTCGTTGCTCCTCTGGAAGGATCCCTGCACCGCGGCGTAGTTTTTCCGAAGAAGCCCTGCGTTTGCAAGAGCAAATGAGGAATTCGTGGCAGGAAAGAGGAAGGAAAGAAAGTTTCTCTCCCTCTGCCTGCTTTGCTCAGAGGACTGGATGAAGTCAGGGACTTCTCCCTTTCACTGAGAAACGTGCGGGCTGCTGTTGCCTGGGCGCTCTCTTCTTTGCAAAAGAGTCTGCAGTTCCACGCTTTGAACCGTGGAAAGGCGCCGGGCTCTGCTAAGATTTCCCCCGGCGCTTCGTTTGCCCTGGGCCAAAGCAAGCCTTCACAATAGCTGAACGCTAACACTGCATACTCGTTCCACTTCCAGAACCGGGCTATGGCGAGGCAGTTCTCCGGGGGAAAACGGCCCTTCGCGAAGGGCAGATCTGCCGAGCTCCTTGCGGGAAAGCGAAAGCAAAGGACGCTTTTCTCCCTCTAACCGCTTTCGTCAGAGGAACGGGGGAAGTCACAGTGTTCTTTCTCTCCCTGAGATACACACAATCTGACGTTGCCTCTGAGCTCCGTTGCTGGCAAGGAACTGAAACTGACATACATTCCTCTGGGGAAACACAGGGCTCTGCTAGGATTTCTCTAGGCAGTGTGTTTTCCCTGGGCCTTACTGTAGCAACAGTATCTCGCCAGGGCAACACTGCATGGCACTTCCTCTGCCAGGAGAGAGCTGCTGCTTTGTAGTTTGTGCTGGGAAACCTTGCTTTGGCAAGTGCGAATTGACCGCATTCAGGCAGAAAGAAAAGAGAATAGCAAGAGGCCTTTTCTCCCCGGCTGCTCTGCCAAGCCCTTCCAGCTCAAACTATGTCGTTGCTCCTCTGGAAGGATCCCTGCACGGCGGCCTAGTTTTTCCAAAGAAGCCCTGCGTTTGCAAGAGCAAATGAGGAATTCGTGGCAGGAAAGAGGAAGGAAAGAAAGTTTCTCTTCCTCTGCCTGCTTTGCTCAGAGGACTGGATGAAGTCAGGGACTTCTCCCTTTCACTGAGAAACGTGCGGGCTGCTGTTGCCTGGGCGCTCTCTTCTTTGCAAAAGAGTCTGCAGTTCCACGCTTTGAACCGTGGAAAGGCGCCGGGCTCTGCTAAGATTTCCCCCGGCGCTTCTTTTGTCCTGGGCCAAAGCGAGCCTTCACAATAGCTGAACGCTAACACTGCATACTCGTTCCACTTCCAGAACCGGGCTACGGCGAGGCAGTTCTCCGGGGGAAAACGGCCCTTCGCGAAGGGCAGATCTGCCGAGCTCCTTGCGGGAAAGCGAAAGCAAAGGACGCTTTTCTCCCTCTAACCGCTTTCGTCAGAGGAACGGGGGAAGTCACAGTGTTCTTTCTCTCCCTGAGATACACACAATCTGACGTTGCCTCTGAGCTCCGTTGCTGGCAAGGAACTGAAACTGACATACATTCCTCTGGGGAAACACAGGGTTCTGCTAGGATTTCTCTAGGCAGTGTGTTTTCCCTGGGCCTCACTGTAGCAACACTATCTCGCCAGGGCAACACTGCATGGCACTTCCTCTGCCAGGAGAGAGCTGCTGCTTTGTAGTTTGTGCTGGGAAACCTTGCTTTGGCAAGTGCGAATTGACCGCATTCAGGCAGAAAGAAAAGAGAATAGCAAGAGGCCTTTTCTCCCCGGCTGCTCTGCCAAGCCCTTCCAGCTCAAACTATGTCGTTGCTCCTCTGGAAGGATCCCTGCACCGCGGCGTAGTTTTTCCGAAGAAGCCCTGCGTTTGCAAGAGCAAATGAGGAATTCGTGGCAGGAAAGAGGAAGGAAAGAAAGTTTCTCTCCCTCTGCCTGCTTTGCTCAGAGGACTGGATGAAGTCAGGGACTTCTCCCTTTCACTGAGAAACGTGCGGGCTGCTGTTGCCTGGGCGCTCTCTTCTTTGCAAAAGAGTCTGCAGTTCCACGCTTTGAACCGTGGAAAGGCGCCGGGCTCTGCTAAGATTTCCCCCGGCGCTTCATTTGCCCTGGGCCAAAGCGAGCCTTCACAATAGCTGAACGCTAACACTGCATACTCGTTCCACTTCCAGAACCGGGCTACGGCGAGGCAGTTCTCCGGGGGAAAACGGCCCTTCGCGAAGGGCAGATCTGCCGAGCTCCTTGCGGGAAAGCGAAAGCAAAGGACGCTTTTCTCCCTCTAACCGCTTTCGTCAGAGGAACGGGGGAAGTCACAGTGTTCTTTCTCTCCCTGAGATACACACAATCTGACGTTGCCTCTGAGCTCCGTTGCTGGCAAAGAACTGAAACTGACATACATTCCTGTGGGGAAACACAGGGCTCTGCTAGGATTTCTCTAGGCAGTGTGTTTTCCCTGGGCCTCACTGTAGCAACACTATCTCGCCTGGGCAACACTGCATGGCGCTTCCTCTGCCAGGAGAGAGCTGCTGCTTTGTAGTTTGTGCTGGGAAACCTTGCTTTGGCAAGTGCGAATTGACCGCATTCAGGCAGAAAGAAAAGAGAATAGCAAGAGGCCTTTTCTCCCCGGCTGCTCTGCCAAGCCCTTCCAGCTCAAACTATGTCGTTGCTCCTCTGGAAGGATCCCTGCACCGCGGCGTAGTTTTTCCGAAGAAGCCCTGCGTTTGCAAGAGCAAATGAGGAATTCGTGGCAGGAAAGAGGAAGGAAAGAAAGTTTCTGTCCCTCTGCCTGCTTTGCTCAGAGGACTGGATGAAGTCAGGGACTTCTCCCTTTCACTGAGAAACGTGTGGGCTGCTGTTGCCTGGGCGCTCTCTTCTTTGCAAAAGAGTCTGCAGTTCCACGCTTTGAACCGTGGAAAGGCGCCAGGCTGTGCTAAGATTTCCCCCGGCGCTTCGTTTGCCCTGGACCAAAGCGAGCCTTCACAATAGCTGAACGCTAACACTGCATACTCGTTCCACTTCCAGAACCGGGCTACGGCGAGGCAGTTCTCCGGGGGAAAACGGCCCTTCGCGAAGGGCAGATCTGCCGAGCTCCTTGCGGGAAAGCGAAAGCAAAGGACGCTTTTCTCCCTCTAACCGCTTTCTTCAGAGGAACGGGGGAAGTCACAGTGTTCTTTCTCTCCCTGAGATACACACAATCTGACGTTGCCTCTGAGCTCCGTTGCTGGCAAGGAACTGAAACTGACATACATTCCTGTGGGGAAACACAGGGCTCTGCTAGGATTTCTCTAGGCAGTGTGTTTTCCCTGGGCCTCACTGTAGCAACACTATCTCGCCAGGGCAACACTGCATGGCGCTTCCTCTGCCAGGAGAGAGCTGCTGCTTTGTAGTTTGTGCTGGGAAACCTTGCTTTGGCAAGTGCGAATTGACCGCATTCAGGCAGAAAGAAAAGAGAATAGCAAGAGGCCTTTTCTCCCCGGCTGCTCTGCCAAGCCCTTCCAGCTCAAACTATGTCGTTGCTCCTCTGGAAGGATCCCTGCACCGCGGCGTAGTTTTTCCGAAGAAGCCCTGCGTTTGCAAGAGCAAATGAGGAATTCGTGGCAGGAAAGAGGAAGGAAAGAAAGTTTCTCTCCCTCTGCCTGCTTTGCTCAGAGGACTGGATGAAGTCAGGGACTTCTCCCTTTCACTGAGAAACGTGTGGGCGGCTGTTGCCTGGGCGCTCTCTTCTTTGCAAAAGAGTCTGCAGTTCCACGCTTTGAACCGTGGAAAGGCGCCGGGCTCTGCTAAGATTTCCCCCGGCGCTTCGTTTGTCCTGGGCCAAAGCGAGCCTTCACAATAGCTGAAGGCTAACACTGCATACTCGTTCCACTTCCAGAACCGGGCTACGGCGAGGCAGTTCTCCGGGGGAAAACGGCCCTTCGCGAAGGGCAGATCTGCCGAGCTCCTTGCGGGAAAGCGAAAGCAAAGGACGCTTTTCTCCCTCTAACCGCTTTCGTCAGAGGAACGGGGGAAGTCACAGTGTTCTTTCTCTCCCTGAGATACACACAATCTGACGTTGCCTCTGAGCTCCGTTGCTGGCAAGGAACTGAAACTGACATACATTCCTGTGGGGAAACACAGGGCTTTGCTAGGATTTCTCTAGGCAGTGTGTTTTCCCTGGGCCTCACTGTAGCAACACTATCTCGCCAGGGCAACACTGCATGGCGCTTCCTCTGCCAGGAGAGAGCTGCTGCTTTGTAGTTTGTGCTGGGAAACCTTGCTTTGGCAAGTGCGAATTGACCGCATTCAGGCAGAAAGAAAAGAGAATAGCAAGAGGCCTTTTCTCCCCGGCTGCTCTGCCAAGCCCTTCCAGCTCAAACTATGTCGTTGCTCCTCTGGAAGGATCCCTGCACCGCGGCGTAGTTTTTCCGAAGAAGCCCTGCGTTTGCAAGAGCAAATGAGGAATTCGTGGCAGGAAAGAGGAAGGAAAGAAAGTTTCTCTCCCTCTGCCTGCTTTGCTCAGAGGACTGGATGAAGTCAGGGACTTCTCCCTTTCACTGAGAAACGTGCGGGCTGCTGTTGCCTGGGCGCTCTCTTCTTTGCAAAAGAGTCTGCAGTTCCACGCTTTGAACCGTGGAAAGGCGCCGGGCTCTGCTAAGATTTCCCCCGGCGCTTCGTTTGCCCTGGCCCAAAGCGAGCCTTCACAATAGCTGAACCCTAACACTGCATACTCGTTCCACTTCCAGAACCGGGCTACGGCGAGGCAGTTCTCCGGGGGAAAACGGCCCTTCGCGAAGGGCAGATCTGCCGAGCTCCTTGCGGGAAAGCGAAAGCAAAGGACGCTTTTCTCCCTCTAACCGCTTTCGTCAGAGGAACGGGGGAAGTCACAGTGTTCTTTCTCTCCCTGAGATACACACAATCTGACGTTGCCTCTGAGCTCCGTTGCTGGCAAAGAACTGAAACTGACATACATTCCTGTGGGGAAACACAGGGCTCTGCTAGGATTTCTGTAGGCAGTGTGTTTTCCCTGGGCCTCACTGTAGCAATACTATCTCGCCAGGGCAACACTGCATGGCACTTCCTCTGCCAGGAGAGAGCTGCTGCTTTGTAGTTTGTGCTGGGAAACCTTGCTTTGGCAAGTGTGAATTGACCGCATTCAGGCAGAAAGAAAAGAGAATAGCAAGAGGCCTTTTCTCCCCGGCTGCTCTGCCAAGCCCTTCCAGCTCAAACTATGTCGTTGCTCCTCTGGAAGGATCCCTGCACCGCGGCGTAGTTTTTCTGAAGAAGCCCTGCGTTTGCAAGAGCAAATGAGGAATTCGTGGCAGGAAAGAGGAAGGAAAGAAAGTTTCTCTCCCTCTGCCTGCTTTGCTCAGAGGACTGGATGAAGTCAGGGAGTTCTCCCTTTTACTGAGAAACGTGCGGGCTGCTGTTGCCTGGGCGCTCTCTTCTTTGCAAAAGAGTCTGCAGTTCCACGCTTTGAACCGTGGAAAGGCGCCGGGCTCTGCTAAGATTTCCCCCGGCGCTTCGTTTGCCCTGGGCCAAAGCGAGCCTTCACAATAGCTGAACCCTAACACTCCATACTCGTTCTACTTCCAGAACCGGGCTACGGCGAGGCAGTTCTCCGGGGGAAAACGGTCCTTCGCGAAGGGCAGATCTGCCGAGCTCATTGCGGGAAAGCGAAAGCAAAGGACGCTTTTCTCCCTCTAACCGCTTTCGTCAGAGGAACGGGGGAAATCACAGTGTTCTTTCTCTCCCTGAGATACACACAATCTGACGTTGCCTCTGAGCTCCGTTGCTGGCAAAGAACTGAAAGTGACACACATTCCTGTGGGGAAAAACAGGGCTTTGCTAGGATTTCTCTAGGCAGTGTGTTTTCCCTGGGCCTCACTTTAGCAACACTATCTCGCCAGGACAGCACTGCATGGGATTTCCTCTGCCAGGAGAGAGCTGCTGCTTTGTAGTTTGTGCTGGGAAACCTTGCTTTGGCAAGTGCCAATTGACCGCATTCAGGCAGAAAGAAAAGAGAATAGCAAGAGGCCTTTTCTCCCCGGCTGCTCTGCCAAGCCCTTCCAGCTCAAACTATGTCGTTGCTCCTCTGGAAGGATCCCTGCACCGCGGCGTAGTTTTTCCGAAGAAGCCCTGCGTTTGCAAGAGCAAATGAGGAATTCGTGGCAGGAAAGAGGAAGGAAAGAAAGTTTCTCTCCCTCTGCCTGCTTTGCTCAGAGGACTGGATGAAGTCAGGGAGATCTCCCTTTCACTGAGAAACGTACAGGCTGCTGTTGCCTGGGCGCTCTCCTCTTTGCAAAAGAGTCTGCAGTTCCACAGTTTGAACCGTGGAAAGGCACCGGGGTCTGCTAAGATTTCCCCCGGCGCTTTGTTTGCCCTGGGCCAAAGCAAGCCTTCACAATAGCTGAACACTAAGACTTCATACTCCTTCCACTTGTAGAACATGGCTACCGCAAAGCAGTTCTCCCTAAACCTAATCCTAAACCAAACCCTATGCCTAACCCTAAACCTAACCCTAAACCTGACCCTAACATTAACCAAAACACCTAACCCTAATACTAACCGTAACCCTCATCCTTAACCTAAATGCACCCTGAACCTAAAGCTAACCCTAAAACTGAATTAACCCTAAACTATCCCCTAACACTGGCACTAAACCTAAACATAACCCTAACCCTAACTCTCACCCTAACCCTAACCGTAACGCCCTAAAACATCAGCTTAAGTGCAAACCTAACACCAACCCTCACATGAACCTCTAACCCTTTTCCCAACCCTAACCGCATCCCTAATCCTAGCACTAACCCTGACATAAACCTAAACCTTACCCTAATCGTGAACTCAACCCTAACCTGAACTCCACCCTACCCTAACCCTAAACCTAACAATAACTCTAAACCTGACTGTATCCCTAACCCTAAACCCTAGCAATAACTCTAACTCTAAACCTAAACCTAACCTAGCCTTACCCTTTACAGTAAACCCAGCCTTAACCCTAACCTTACCACTACCCTAACTCTAAACCTTAACCTAACCCTAACACTAAACCTAACTCTAACCTTAACCTTAAACCTCCCTATTAATTAAAACTTCACCCTAACCCTAAGACTAACTCTACCCCTAACCCTAACCATAACAATTAACCTGAACCCTCACTTCAACTGTAAACCTGACCCCAACAGTCACCCTAGCCCTTAACCATATATATGCCCAACCCTAAACCTAACGCTATCCCTAACCTTATCCCTAACCCTAACTCTAAACGAGCAGTAACCCAAATACTACCCTAACGCTAACATTATCACTAAACTGAAGCCTACCCTAACAATAAACCTCACCCTCACACCCTAAACCTAACGTCTAACACTATCTGTAATCCTAAACCTAATCCTAACCCTTAACCTAACCCTCACCCATAATCTGAACTTCAGACTAACCCTAAACTTAAACGTAACCCTAAACATAATATCTAACCCTACTCGAACCCTAACCCTAACCTTAACACAAACCCAAACTCTAGCCCTAACCATAAAAATAACCCTCACCCTTTCGTGAACTTCATCCAAACCCTAAACCTAACCTTAATCCTAAACCTAAATCTAACCCAAACCCGAACCTTAAACCTAATTCTAATCATAAAGTTAGTCCATCTGTAACCCTAACCCTTATGATAGCTCTGAACCTAACCCTAAACCTAATCCTAACCCGTAATCCATTACCCTACTCTTGTTTACTCATCTAGGCTACTAGCCTAGGGGAATAGTCTAGACTACTAGTCTAGTTTATTCTAGTCTACTATAGTCCACCGTAGTCTACCCTACCCAAACTTACCCTACCTTACTCCATTCTAATCTATTCCATTGGTTCCGACTCAAAGCCGTTCAATGTGATTGGACGGCATTTGATGGGAATCGATGGGATTCGACAGGTATCGAAGCGACCCAACACGATTTGACACGATTAGAGGCAATCCGACAGGATTCAATGTGATTCGACAAGATTCGACGGGATTCCATGCCATTCGACTTGATTCGACCCAATTCGATGGCACTTGACTTTGTTTGAAGGGATTCAATGCAACATGACACAGATTGACACGATTCAACAAATTTAATGAGATGCGATGGGATGTGACAGGAATCGACCCGATCAGATGCCATTTGATGCGATTCAATGGAATTCAACGGGTTTGGAACCGACCTGAAGCGATTCGATGCCATCAATGCAATTTGACAGGAATCGAAGCATTTCGACGTGTTGTGATGGAACTGAATACGATTTGACACGATTCAACAGGATTCGACAAGAATCGACAGGGTTCAACAGGGTTTGAAGAGATTCTTCGGGAATAGACGGAATTAAATGCGATTCAAACGGGTGTGACGGGATTCGACGCGATTGGATGGAATTCGATGGGATTCGATGCAATTTGTTGGACTTTGCTGGGATTCAATGGCATTCAACGAGATTCGTTCGAGCTGATTCGATCCGGTTGGAATCGGACGGAACCGGTTGGATTTGCTTGGAATAGGAGGGATCAGATTGGATCTGGTTGGATCCAGATGGAACCGATAGCAACCGGTTGGAACTGGATGGAACGGGATGGATCCAGTTGGAACCGGATGGAACCAATTGGAACCTGTTGGATCTGGTTGGAACTGTTTGGAGACAGATGGATACGGTTGGAGCTGGATGGATCCGGTTGTAAGTGCATGAATCCGGATGGAACCGGTTGGAACCAGACAGTTTCGATATGAACCGGTTGGAACCAGATGGATCCAGTTGGAAACGGTTGGATCCAGCTGGAACAAGTTGAAACCTAATGGATCCAGCTGGATCCGGTTGGAAGCAGATGGATCCAGATGGAACGGGCTCAACCGCATAGTTCCGGAAGGAACACTTTGGAACCGTATGTAACCAGATGGATCCAGTTAGACCTGGCTGGATCCAGCTGGAACCAGTTGAAACCTGATTGATCAGGGTGGAACAGGATGGATCCGGTTGGAAGCTGATTGATCTGGAAGGAACCGGTTGGAACGGAATAGTTCCAGAAGGAACCGGTTGGAACTAGATAGATCCAGTGGGAACTGGATCATTCCGGAAGGAACCAGTTGGAACCAGATGGACCCAGTTGAAACCGTCTGGAACTGGTTGGATCTGCGTGGAACCGGTTGAAACTGGCTGGATCCGGATGGAACCGGTCGGAACCGGATCATTCTGGAAGGAACCGGTTGGAACCAGATGGATCCAGTTGAAACCGGCTGGAACTGGCTGGATCCGGGTGGAACCTGTTGCAACCGGCTGGATCCGGATGGAACCGGTCGGAACCGGATCGTTCTGGAAGGAACCAGTTGGAACCGGATGGATCCAGTTGAAACCGGCTGGAACCGGTTGGATCCGCGTGGAACCGGTTGAAACAGGCTGGATCTGGATGAAACCAGTCGGAACCGGATCATTCCGGAAGGAACCGGTTGGAACCAGATGGATCCAGTTGAAACCGGCTGGAACCGGTTGGATCCGGGTGGAACCGTTTGAAACCGTCTGGATCCGGCTGGAACCAGTCAGAACCGGTTAATTCTGGAAGGAACCGGTTCGAACCGGATGGATCCAGTTGAAACCGGCTGGAACCGGTTGAAACCGGCGGGATCCGGATGGAACCGGTCGGAACCGGATCATTTTGGAAGGAACCGGTTGGATCCGGGTGGAACCGGTTGAAACCAGCTGGATCCGGATGGAAGCGGTCAGAACTGGATAACTCCGAAAGGAAGCGGTTGGAACCGGATGGATCCAATTGAAACCAGCTGGAACCGGTTGGATCCGGGTGGAACCGGTTGAAACCGGCTGGATCCGGATGGAACCGGTCGGAACCGGATCATTCTGGAAGGAACCGGTTGGAACCGGATGGATCTAGTTGAAACCACCTGGAAACGGTTGAAACCGGCTGGATTCGGATGGAACTGGTCGGAACCGGATCATTCCGGAAGGAACCGGTTGGAACCGGATGGATCCAGTTGAAACCGGCTGGAACCCGTTGAATCCGGGTGGAACCGGTTGAAACTGGCTGGATCCGGATGGAACCGGTCGGAGCCGGATAACTCCGGAAGGAACCGGTTGGAACCGGACGGATCCAGTGGAAACCGGCTGGAACCAGTTGAATCCGGGTGGAACCGGTTGAAACTGGCTGGATCCGGATGGAACCGGTCGGAACCGGATAACTCCGGAAGGAACCGGTTGGAACCGGATGGATGCGGCTGGATTCGGATGGAACCGGTCAGAACCGGATCATTCCGGAAGGAACCGGTTGGAACCGGATGGATCCAGTTGAAACCGGCTGGAACCGGTTGGATCCGGGTGGAACCGGTTGAAAACGGCTGGATCTGGCTGGATCCGGATGGAACCAGTTGGAACCGGATAATTCCGGAAGGAACCGGTTGGAACCGAATGGATCCAGTTGAAACTCGCTGGAACCGTTTGGATCCGGGTGGAACAGGTTGAAACCGGCTGGATCCGGCTGGAACCATTCGGAACCAGATAATTCCGGAAGGAACCGGTTTTAACCAGATGGATCCAGTTGAAACCGGCTGGAACCGGTTGGATCTGGGTGGAACCGGTCGGAACAGGATAATTCCGGGGGAACCGGTTGGAACTGGATGGATCCAGTTGAAACCAGCTGGAACCAGTTGAAAAAGGCTGGATCCGTATGGAACCGGTCGGAACCGGATCATTCCGGAAGGAACCGGTTGGAACTGGATGGATCCAGTTGAAACCGACTAGAACCGGTTGGATCCGGGTGGAACCGGTTGAAACAGGCTGGATCCGGATGGAACCGCTCGGAACTGGATAACGCGAGAAGGAACCGGTTGGAACCGGATGGATCCAGTTGAAACCAGCTGGAACCGGTTGGATCCGGGTGGAACTGGTTGAAACCGGCTGGATCCGGCTGGAACCGGTCGGAACAGGATCATTCCGGAAGGAACCGGTTGGAACCGGAGGGATCCAGTTGAAACCGGCTGGAACCGGTTGGATCCGGGTGGATCCAGTTAAAACCGGCTGGATCCAGATGGATCCGGATGGAACCGGTCGGAACCGGATCATTCTGGAAGGAACCGGTTGGAACCGGATGGATCCAGTTGAAACCAGCTAGAACCGGTTGAAACCGGCTGGATCCGGATGGAACCGGTCAGAACAGGATCATTCCGGAAGGAACCGTTTGGAACCGGATGGATCCAGTTGAAACTGGCTGGAAGTGCTTGGATCCGGGTGGAACCGGTTGAAACTGGCTGGATCCGGATGGAACCAGTCGGAACCGGATAACTCCGGAAGGAACCGTTTAGAACCGGCTGGATCTGGCTGGATCCGGATGGAACCAGACGGGACCGGATCATTCCGGAAGGAACCGGTTGGAACCAGATGGATCCAGTTGAAACCGGCTGGAACCGGTTGGATCCGGGTGGAACCGGTCGGAACTGGATAATTCCAGAAGGAACCAGTTGGAACCGGATGGACCCAGTTGATACCGGCTGGAACCGGTTGGATCCGGGTGGAACCGGTTGAAACTGGCCGGATCCGGATGGATCCAGATGGAACCGGTCGGAACAGGATCATTCCGGAAGGAACTGGTAGGAACCGGATGGATCCAGTTGAAACCGGCTGGAACCGGTTGGATCCGGGAGGAACCGTTTGAAACCGGCCGGATCTGGATGGAACTGGTCGGAACCGGATCATTCCGGACGGAAACATTTGGAACCAGATGGATCCATTTGAAACCAGCTAGAACTGGTTGGATCCGGGTGGAACCGGTTGAAACCGGCTGGATCCGGCTGGAACCATTCGGAACCGGATAATTCCAGAAGGAACCGGTTGGAACCGGATGGATCCAGTTGAAACCGGCTGGAACCGGTTGGATCTGGGTGGAACCGGTTGAAACTGGCTGGATCCAGATGGATCCGGATGGAACCGGTCGGAACCGGATCATTCTGGAAGGAACCGGTTGGAACCGGATGGATCCAGTTGAAACCAGCTGGAACCGGTTGAAACCGGCTGGATCCAGATGGAACAGGTCGGAACCGGATCATTCCGGAAGGAACTGGTTGGAACTGGATGGATCCAGTTGAAACCGGCTAGAACCGGTTGGATCCGGGTGGAACCGATTGAAACAGGCTGGATCCGGCTGGATCCGGCTGGATCCGGATGGAACCGGTCGGAACCGAATGGATCCAGTTGAAACCGGCTGGAACCTGTTGAAACCGGCTGCATCCAGATGGAACCACTCGGAACCGGATCATTCCAGAAGGAACTGGTTGGAACCGGATGGATCCAGTTGAAACTGGCTGGAACCGGTTGGATCCGGGTGGAACCGGTTGAAACCGGCTGGATCCGGATGGAACCGGTCGGAACCGGATAACTCCGGAAGGAACCGGTTGGAAACGGATGGATCCGGCTGGATCCGGATGGAACCGGTCAGAACCGGGTCATTCCGGAAGGAACCGGTTGGAACCGGATGGATCCAGTTGAAACCGGCTGGAACCGGTTGGATCTGGGTGGAACCGGTTGAAACCGGCTGGATCCAGCTGGATCCGGATGGAACCGGTTGGAACCGGATAATTCCAGAAGGAACCGGTTGGAATCGGATGGATCCAGTTGAAACTGGCTGGAACCGGTTGGATCCGGGTGGAACCGGTTGAAACCGGCTGGATCCGGCTGGAATCATTCGGAACCGGATAATTCCGGAAGGAACCGGTTTTAACCAGATGGATCCAGTTGAAACCGGCTGGAACCGGTTGGATCCGGATGGAACCGGTCGGAACCGGATAATTCCGGGGGAACCAGTTGGAACCGGATAGATCCAGTTGAAACCAGCTGGAACCGGTTGAAACCGGTTGGATCCGGATGGAACTGGTTGGAACTGGATCATTCCTGAAGGAACCGGTTGGAACCGGATGGATCCACTTGAAACCGGCTGGAATCGGTTGGATCCGGGTGCAACCAGTTGAAACCGGCCGGATCCAGCTGGATCCAGATGGAACCGGTTGGAACCGGATCACTCCTTAAGGAACCGGTTGGAACTGGATGGATCCAGTTGAAACCGGCTGGAACCAGTTGGATCCGGGTCGAACCGGTTGAAACCGGCTGGATCCGGATGGAACCGGTCGGAACAGGATCATTCTGGAAGGAACCGGTTGGAACCGGATGGATCCAGTTGAAACTGGCTGGAAGTGCTTGGATCCGGGTGGAACCGGTTGAAACCGGCTGGATCCGGCTGATTCCGGATTGAACCGGTCAGAACCGGATCATTCCGGAAGGAACCGGTTGGAACCGGATGGATCCAGTTGAAACCGGCTGGAACCGGTTGGATCCAGGTGGAACCGGTTGAAACTGGCCGGATCCGGATGGATCCGGATGGAACCGGTCGGAACAGGATCATTCCGGAAGGAACTGGTAGGAACCGGATGGATCCAGTTGAAACCGGCTGGAACCGGTTGGATCCGGGAGGAACCGTTTGAAACCGGCCGGATCTGGATGGAACCGGTTGGAACCAGATCATTCCGGACGGAAACATTTGGAACCAGATGGATCCATTTGAAACCAGCTGGAACTGGTTGGATCCGGGTGGAACCGGTTGAAACCGGCTGGATCCGGCTGGAACCATTCGGAACCGGATCATTCCAGAAGGAACCGGTTGGAACCGGATGGATCCAGTTGAAACCGGCTGGAACCGGTTGGATCTGGGTGGAACCGGTTGAAACCGGCTGGATCCGGATGGATCCGGATGGAACCGGTCGGAACCGGATCATTCTGGAAGGAACCGGTTGGAACCGGGTGGATCCAGTTGAAACCAGCTGGAACCGGTTGAAACCGGGTGGAACCGGTTGAAACCGGCTGGATCCGGCTGGAATCATTCGGAACCGGATAATTCCGGAAGGAACCGGTTTTAACCAGATGGATCCAGTTGAAACCGGCTGGAACTGGTTGGATCCGGATGGAACCGGTCAGAACCGGATAATTCCGGGGGAACCAGTTGGAACCGGATAGATCCAGTTGAAACCAGCTGGAACCGGTTGAAACCGGTTGGATCCGGATGGAACCGGTTGGAACTGGATCATTCCTGAAGGAACCGGTTGGAACCGGATGGATCCACTTGAAACCGGCTGGAATCGGTTGGATCCGGGTGCAACCAGTTGAAACCGGCCGGATCCAGCTGGATCCAGATGGAACCGGTTGGAACCGGATCACTCCTTAAGGAACCGGTTGGAACTGGATGGATCCAGTTGAAACTGGCTGGAACCAGTTGGATCCGGGTCGAACCGGTTGAAACCGGCTGGATCCGGATGGAACCGGTCGGAACAGGATCATTCTGGAAGGAACCGTTTGGAACCGGATAGATCCAGTTGAAACCGGCTGGAACCGGATGGATCCAGTTGAAACCGGCTAGAACCGGTTGGATCCGGGTGGAACCGGTTGAAACTGGCTGCATCCGGATGGAACCGGTCGGAACCGGATCATTCCAGAAGGAACCGGTTGGAACCGGATGGATCCAGTTGAAACCGGCTGGAACCGGTTGGATCCAGGTGGAATCGGTTGAAACTGGCTGCATCCGGCTGGAACCGGTCGGAACCGGATCATTCCGGAAGGAACCGGTTGGAACCGGGTGGATCCAGTTGAAACCGGCTGGAACTGGTTGGATCCGGGTGGAACCGGTTGAAACCGGCTGGATCCGGCTGGAACCGGTCGGAACCGGATCATTCCGGAAGGAACCGGTTCGAACCGGATGGATCCAGTTGGAACCGGTTGGGTCCGCGTGGAACCGCTTGAAACCGGCTGGATCTGGATGGAACCGGTCGGAACCGGATCATTCCGGAAGGAACCGGTTGGAACCGGATGGATCCAGTTGAAACCGGCTGGAACATTTTGGATCCGGGTGGAACCGGTTGAAACCATCTGGATCCGGCTGGATCCAGATGGAACCAGTTGGAACCAGAGAGATCCGGATGGAACCTGTTGGGATCGGGTAGTTCTGTAAGGAACTGGTTGGAACCGGATGGATCCAGTTGGATTCGGCCAGAGCCTGTTGGATCCAGCTGGAAGCAGTTGAAACCTGATGGATCCGGCCTGGTCCACATGGAACCAGTTGGATCCGGACGGATCCGGTTTCAATCTGTTGGATCCGGTTGGAACCAGATGGGAATGTATGGAACTGGATGGATCCGGTTGGAACCGGTTGGGACTGGTTGGATCCGGGTGCATCTGGTTAAAATTGGTTGAATCCATTCAGATCTGACTGGATCCTTTTATGTCTGGCTGGATCCGGTTCTTTTCGGCTGGTCTGCTTTTATCCACCTGGATTCGATTGGATCCGCTTGGATACAGTTAGGCCCTGTTTAATGCAGCATGATCCCGTTGGGTCTAGTTAGATCTGGTTTGATCTGTTTATGCCCGGCTTGATCTGGTCATATCCAGCTTGGTCTGACTGGGTCCCGTTTGATGCTTGCCTTGCCTTGCTCCATTCAGGTCCTTTCGGCTCCATTCGGCTCGAATCGGGTGGATTCAGCATGATTAGGCTCGATTCGGCTCGATTCGTCTCCATTCAGGTTGATTCAGCTCAATTAGGCTTGATTTGACTCACTTTGGCTCTATTTGGCCTTATTCAGCCCTATTCTGCTCTATTTGGCTCTATTCAACTCTTTTCTACTCTGTTCGTATCTATTCCACTCCATTTGACTCCATTCCAAATAATTCCACTCTATTCTACACTATCCTACTCTATTCCTTTCTACCCTACCCTAACAAACTCTAATCGGTTCGATTCTATTTGACGCGATTTGTCTTCTTTCCTATCCATTTGGATTGGTTCGGCTGGATTCGGCTCTATCTGACTCTATTCTACTCTACACTACTCTGTTCCACTCTGCCCTACTCTTCTTACCCTATTCTATTGCGTTCTTTCTATTCTGTTCTGTCCTATTCTCTTCTATTCTACCCTAACCTACCCTACTCTATTCAATTCAATTCGTCGCATTTCAACACAGTTCGACGCGACTCGGTGTGGCTAGGCTCGAATCGGCTTCAATGGGCTCCATTTGGTTCAAATCGGTTTGATTCGATTTGATTTGGCTCGGTTTAGTCCGATTTGGCTCTATTCGTCTCTAATCAGCTCTATTCGACTGTATTTGTCTGTATTCGATGCCATTCGACTCCACTCAAAAACATTCAGCTCCACTCCAGCATTCTACTCCATTCTAATCTGTTGTACTCTATTCTATTGTAATCTACTGTACCCTATCCTACTCGACTATAATCCATTCTAAAAATGTGATTCAGTGCAGGACAATTCAACCCGAATTCAAAGGATTCGAAGCGAATCTAAGAGATTCGACACCATACGATGCGATTTGGCAAGATTTGTCTCAATTCGGTTTGATTCGGCTCTATTCGACTCTATTCGACCCTAATCTATTCCTTCTGTTCTGTTCTGTTCTACTCTCCTCTACCCTACCTTAACCTACCCTACTCTAATCTCTTCAATTTAATTTGACACATTTCGATGAGATTCGGCACCTTTCAGTTCAAATCAGCTCAATTCGGCTCAATTCAGCTGATTAGGCTCTACGTGGGATTCGGCTCGATTTGGCCCTATTCTGCCGTATTCAACTCTTTTCTACTCTATTCATCATTATTCGACTCAATTCGACTCCATTCGATTCCATTCCACACCATTCCACTCCATTCTGCACTATTCTATTCTACCCTGCTCTAGTTTACTCTAATTGGTTCGATTCGACGTGATTCAAAGCAATTTTTCTCGTTTTATCTCCATTTGGCTCTATTCGCCTCTATTTGACTCTATTCAACTCTATTCTGCTTTACTCTATTCTATTGTATTCTTTGTATTCTCTTCTATTTAACTCTATTCTTTCTACTCTACCCTACCCTACTCTAATCTATTCGATGGGATTCGACTTGACACATTTCGACACGATTCGACGCGATTCAGCTTAAATGAAATTCAATTTGATTCGATGCAATTAGACACAATTTGATGGGATGCGACACGATTCTCTGTGATATAATGTGATTAGGCACAATTCGGCTCGATTTGTCTCGATTCATCTCGTTTCATCTTGATTCAGGTCATTTCGGCTCCGTTTGGCTCTAATCAGCTCTATTTGGCTCCTTTCGATTCTATTCAACTCCACTCTTCCCTATTCTACTCTCTGCTATGCTTTCTATTGTGTTCTGTTCTGTTCTATGCTATTCTATTCTACCGTCCTCTCCCCTTCCCTGTCGAACTCTAATCTATTCAATTCGACTCTTTTCAGTTCTAGTCTGTTCTCTTCTATTCTATTCTTCTACTCTCTATTCCACCCTATGCTACCCTACCCTAATCTATTCTATTACATTCTATTTGACTCTACAGTATCCTACTCTATTCTACCCTGCCCTCCCCTGTTCTTTTCCTTTCATTCTGTTCTATGCTGTTCTATTCTATTCCATTCCATTCTACCCTACCCTACCCTATTCTAATCTATTCTATTCCATGTGATTTAATGCGATTCCGTAAGATTTGATGCAATTCGACTTTCTTCTCTTTTATTCTATTCATTTCTATTCTATTCTACCCTATCATACCCTACCTAACAATAATCTATCCTTTTCTATAGTGCTCTGTTTTATTTTATTCTTCTATTCTCTCTCTTCCCCCTACTCTACCTTACCCTAAAACCCTACCCTAATTGACTCTACTCTGTTCTGTTCTACTCTATTCTTTTCTGCACTACCCTACCCTTTCATGATCTATTCTATTCTGTTCTGTTGTATTCTATTCTATTCTACTCTATCCTATCCTACACTACCCTGTTCTAATATACTCTATTCAATGCGATTCGACATGATTTGATGATATTCAATGCAACTCGAGGCAATTCAAAACAATTCAACTCTATTCTCTTCTATTCTTCTACTGTCTCTATTCCATCCTTCGCTCCCCTACCCTACACTACCCCACATTACCCTACTCTTGTCTACTCATCTAGGCTACTAGCCTAGGGGAATAGTCTAGACTACTAGTCTAGTTTACTCTAGTCTACTATAGTCCACCATAGTCTACCCTACCCAAACTTACCCTACCTTACTCCATTCTAATCTATTCCATTGGTTCCGATTCAAAGCCATTCAATGTGATTGGACGGCATTTGATGGGAATGGATGGGATTCGACAGGTATTGAAACGATTCAACACGATTTGACACGATTAGAGGCAATCCGATAGGATTCAATGTGATTCGACAAGATTCAATGGGATTCGATTCCATTCGACTTGATTTGACCCAATTCGATGGCATTCGATGTTGTTCAAAGGGATTCAGTACAACATAACACAAATTGACACGATTCAACAAGATTTGATGAGATGCGACGGGATGTGACAGGAATCGACCTGATCAGGTGCCAATCGAAGCCATTTGATGCGATTCAATGGAATTTAATGGGTTTGGACGCGACTTTAAACGATTCGATGCCATTGATACAATTTGACAGGATTCGAAGCATTTTGACGTGTTTTGATGGAACTCAATACGATTTGACAGGATTCAACAGGATTCGACAAGAATCGACAGGGTTCAACCGGGTTTGAAGAGATTCGTCATGATTTGACGGGATTCAACGCGATTTGATGGGATGTGACGGGAATCAACGAGAGTTGATGGAATTTGATGGGATTCGATGTGATTTGGTGGAATTTGTTGGGATTGAATGGCATTAAATGAGATTCATTTGAGCTGATTCGATCCGGTTGGAATTGGATGGAACCGGTTGGATTCGCTTGGAATAGGAGGGATCAGGTTGGATCCAGATGGAACCAATAGCAACCGGTTGGAACCGGATGGAATGGGATGGATCCAGTTGGAACCGGATGGAATCAATTGGAACCTAATGGATCAGTTTGGAACTGTTTGGAGAGGGATGGATACGTTTGGAGCTGGATGGATACGATTGGAAGCAAATGGATCCGGTTGGAAACCTTTGTAACCACATCGATCCGGATGGGACCCATTGGAACCGGATAGTTCCAGAAGGAACTGGTTGGAACCGGATGGATCCAGTTAGAAACGGCTGGAACCAGTTGGATCCAGCTGGAACCAGTTGAAACCTCATGGATCCGGCTGGACCCAGATGGAACCGGTTGGAACCGGATGGATCCGGTTCCAATCAGTTGGATCCGGTTGGAATCAGACGGGAACTATTGGAATATGATGGATAAAGTTGGAACCGGTTGGGACTGGTGGGATCCGGGTGTATCTAGTTAGTTGAATCCTTTCGGATCTGACTGGATCCTGTCATGTCTGGCTGGATCTGGTTATATTTGACTTGATCTGCTTATATCCAGCTGGATTCGATTGGATCTACTTGGATGCAGTTAGGCCCAGTTGGATTCAGATTGATCTGGTTGGGTCTAGTTAGATCTGGTTTGATCTGGTTATGCCCGGCTTGATCTGGTCATATCCAGCTTGGTCTGACTGGGTCCTGTTTGATCCTTGCCTTGCCTTGCTCCATTCAGGTCCTTTTGGCTCCATTTGGCTCGAATCGTGTGGATTCTGCTTGATTCGGCTGGATTCGTCTCCATTCAGGTTGATTCAGCTCAATTAGGCTCGATTCAACTCACTTTGGCTCGAATCGGGCTTATTCAGCCCTATTGCGCTGTATTTGGCTCTATTTGACTCTTTTCTACTCTGTTCGTATCTATTCCACTCCATTTGACTCCATTCCAAACAATTCCACTCTATTCTACACTATCTTACTCTATTCCTCTCTACCCTACCCTAGCAAACTCTAATCTCTTTGACGCGATTTGTCTTATTTCCTGTTCCTTTGGATTGATTTGGCTTGATTCGGCTCTATCTGACTCTATTCTACTCTACACTTCTCTATTCCACTCTGCTCTACTCTTCTTACCCTATTCTGTTGTGTTCTTTCTATTCTGTTCTGTCCTATTCTCTTCTATTCTACCCTAACCTACCCTACTCTATTCAATTTGATTCGTCGCATTTCAACACTATTAGACACGATTCGATCCGACTAGGCTCATGTCTGCTCCGATGGGCTACATTCGGTTCAAATTGGTTTGATTCGGCTCGATTTGCCTCGTTTCAGCTCGAGCTAAAAAGACAACTCATAAAGGCAAAAATCCAAAGGAAAAGTCAAGTGAAAAAGTGAAGGCAGAAAGGCAAGAAAAAAGGCAAAAAGTAAAGGAAGAAGGCAAAAAGACAAGACAAAAAGGAAAATGGTAAAAAGTGAAAAGACAAGCCAAGACAAAAATGTAAAACCACAAGGCAAGACAAAAAGGCAAAAATGTAAAGCAACGCAAGGCAAGGATAAAGGTATAAAAGGAAAGAGTGAAAAAGCAATGAAAGGAAAGGAATAAAGGCTAAAAAGCAAAGCACAAAGTCAAAAGGCAATGCAAGGATGCAAAAAGGAAAAGAGATAAGGCAAAATTTAAAATGGAAAAAAGGCAAGGAAAAAAGGCAAAAAGACAAGGGAAAAAGGCAAAGAGGGAACAAGTCAAAAAGGCAAGGAAAAAGTTAAAACGGAACACAAAACAGGGAAAAAGGGAATGCAAAAGGCCAAGGGAAAAAGACAAGTAAAAGGACAAAAAGGCAAAAAGATAAGGCAAGGAAAAGCAAAAAGGCAAGGGAAAAGGGGAAAAAGGCAAGGCAAAAAGGCAAGTCAAGGCAAAAAGTTAAAAACGCAAGTCAAGGCAAAGTAAAAAGGCAAAAACGCAAAAAGGCAAGGCAAACTGGTAAAAAGTAAAATAGGTAAGGCAAAATGGCAAAAAGCCAGAAATGCAAGTTAAAATAGCAAAAAGGAAAAAAGGGAAGGCAAAAAGGCAAAGAGAGAAATATGCTAGGGAAAACCACAGGCAAGGTAAAAAGGTCAAAGAGCAAAAACACACAAAGGCAAGGCAAAAACGGAAAAAAGCAAAAAGCAAAAAAGCAGGGCAAGCTGGCAAAAGGCCAAAAAAGGCAAGACATGAAGGCAAAAAAAGCAAGGCAAAAACGCAAGACAATAAGGTAAAAAGGCAAAAAGCCAAGGCATGAACGCAAAAATGAAAAGCAAGGAAAAGAAAAAAGGTAAGGCAAAAACGCAAAATTGAAAAAGCCAAAGCAAAAGGGAAAAAGGCAAGGCAAAAAAGCAAGGCCAGGCAAGGCAAAAAAGAAAAAACGCAAAAGAAGGCAAGGCAAGGAAAAAGAGAAAAACGCAAAAAGACAAAAATGCAAAAAGCCAAAGGAAGGCAAAAAGGCAAGGCAAGGGTACACAAAAAGGCAAGGTGAGGAAAGGAAAGGAAAAAAGGCAAAAAGGCAAGGAAAGGAAAAAAGGCAAAAAGGAAAGGGAAGTCAAAAAGGCAAGCAAGGAAAGTCAAAAAGGCAGGCAAAAAAGCAAAAAGGAAAGACAAAAACGTAAGAAAAAAAAGGCAAAAAGGCAAGGCCAAAATGCAAAAGGGGAAGCAAAGGGAAGGCAAAAAACGAAAAAGGCAAGGGAAAAGGAAAAAAGGCAAGGCAAAAAGGCAAAGCAAAAAGAAAAAAGGCAAGGCAAAAAGGCATACAGGGAAAAGATAAGGCAAGGAAAGGAAAAGCAAAAAGGAAAGGCAAAAACTGAAAATGGAAAAAGGTAATGAAAGAACGGAAAAAGGCCAGGGAAAAAGGCAAGAACACAACCAAGGAAAGGCTAAAAGGGAAAAATGGAAGAAAAGGCAAGGCAAGGAAAAAGTCAAAAAGGCAAAGCAAGGCAAAAGGCAAGGCAAGGCAAGGCAAAAAGGGCAAGGCAAAAAGGGAAAGGCAAAAAGGCAAGCAAGGAAAGGAAAAAAGGCAAGGCAAAAAGGCAAAAACGTAAGACAAAAAGAAAAAGGCAAAAAGGCAAGGCCAAAAAGTAAAAAGGGAAGCCAAGGCAAAGTAAAAAACGAAAACGGCAAGGGAAAAGGAAAAAAAGGCAAGGAAAAAAGGCAAGGCAAAGAGGCAAAAATGGAAGGACAAAAGGCAAGGCAAAAAGGCATAGAGGGAAAAGGTAAGGCAAGGAAAGGAAAAGCAAAAGGGGAAGGCAAAAAATCAAAATGGAAAAAGGCAACGCAAGAAGGGAAAAGGGCAAAAACACAAACAGGGAAAGGCAAGAAGTGAAAAACGCAAGACAAGGCAAGGCAAGGAAAAAAGCAAAAAGGCAAAGCAAAGCAAAAGGCAAGACAAGGCAATGCAAAAAGGGAAAGGTAAAAAGGGAAAGGACAAAAGGCAAGGCAAGGAAAGGGAAAAGGCAAAAAGACAAGGCAAGGCAAAAAGGAAAGGGAAGTCAAAAAGGCAAGCAAGGAAAGGCAAAAAGGCAGGCAAAAAAGCAAAAAGAAAGTCAAAAAGGCAAAAATGTAAGACAAAAAGAAAAAGGCAAAAAGGCAAGGCAAAAAAGCAAAAAGGTAAGCAAAGGCCAGGCAAAACAGGAAAGAGTCAAAAAGACAAGGAAAAAGGGAAAAAGGCAAAGCAAAAAGGAAAAAAAACAAGGCAAGGCAAAAAGACTAAAAGGCAAGGCCAGTCAAAAAGGTAAGGCAAACTGGCAAAAAGGCAAAAAGCAAGACATGAAGGCAAAAGGCAAGGCAAAAAGGCAAGACCAAAGTCAAAAAGACAAGGGAAAAAGACAACGCAAAAAAGGCAAAAAGGTAAGGCAAAAAATAAAGGAAAGGAAAAAAGACAAAAAGGCAAGGCAAATGGGCAAAAAGGCAAAAAGATAAGGCAAGAGGCAAAAAGGAAAAAAGGCAAAGAGGAAAAAAGCAAAAAAGACAAGGCAAAAAGCTAAAACGGAATGCAAAAAGGCAAGGCGAAAATTGAAAAAGGCAAGGCAAAAAGAAAAAAAAACAAAAAGGTAAGGCAAAAGAAAAAAGGCAAAAACATGACGCAAAAGGAAGAAAGGCAAAGAAGCAAAAACTCAAAAGGCAAGACAAAAAGGTAAAAAACAGGGCAAAAATGCAAAAAGGCAAGGCAATACAGTAAAAAGGCAAAAAGGCAAGTCATAAAGGCAAAGAGGCAGCAAAAAAGGAAGGTAAAAAGTGAAAAAGGCAAGACAAAAGGCAAAAATGAAGGCAAGACAAAAGGCAAAAATGAAAAAGACAGGGCAAAAAGCCAAAAAATCAAAAGGCAAGTCAGGGCAAAAACAGAAGGTAAGTCAAAAAGGGAAAAATGCAAAGCAAGGCAAGGAAAAAGGTAAAAAAGTAAAAAGGGAAAAAAGCAATACAAGGAAAGGAATAAAGGCTAAAAGGCAAAGCAAAAAGGCAAAAAGGCAATACAAAAAGAAAAAAGATAAGGCAAAAGCAAAAATGGAAAAAAGGCAAGGAAAATAGGCAAAAATCCGAAAAGACAAGGGAAAAAGTCACGGCAAAAAGGCAAGGCAAGGTAAAAAGGCAAAAGGCAAGACAAAAAGAAAAAAGGCAAAAAGGCAAGGCAAAAGGGTAAAAGGCCATGAGATAAGGAAAAAGGCAAAGAGACAAAAAGTCAAAAAGACAATTCCAAAAGTTAAAAAGCAAGGCAAACAGGTCAAAAGGGAAGGTAAAAAGGCAAAAAGGAAAAAGGCAAGGAAAAAACAGAAAATACAGAGAGAATAGTTGAAGATCTGTTGGCAGAAAACTTCCCTGACATCATGAAAGACAAAAGGATATCTATCCAAGATGCTCATCGAACCCCATTTAAGACTGATCCAAAAAGAAAAACACCAAGACATATTATCATCAAACTTGCCAAAACCAAAGATAAAGAGAAAATTTTAAAAGCAGCCAGGGATAAAAGAAAGGTCTCCTACAAAGGAGAATCAATAAGAATAAGTTCAGACTACTCAGCAGAAACTATGCAGTCAAGAAGGCAATGGGATGACGTATATAGAGCACTGAAGGAGAAAAACTGCCAGCCAAGGATCATTTATCCAGCAAAACTCTCTCTAAAATATGAAGGTGAAATTAAAACATTTACAGATGAACACAAGCTTACAGAAGTTGCAAAAACCAAACCAAAAAATAAAGGAAATTGGTCAGAAAATGAATAACATCAGATAACAACACAACACAAAGACTCAGAACAGAATATCCTGATATCAACTCAAATAAGGAAATCACAAAAACAAATTAAGATTCATTTTAAAAAGAAAAAAACGCTCAAAACAGGGAATCATTGAAGTCATTATGTAAAAGATCACAATAATCAAAAAGAGGGACTAAATACAGGAGGCACAGAACTGCCATATGGACAGGAAAACAAGGCGATGTAGGACGATACGAGTTAGGTTTTCACTTAGAAAAATAGGGGTAAATATTAAGGTAACCACAAAGAGGTTTAACAATTCCATAACTCAAAATAAAAACTAAGAAAAACATAACAACTCAGCTAACATAAATTCGACTACTATGAAAATGAGGAACACACAATTTACAAAGAAAAACCTCTCAACACATAAAAGTAAGTGGAAAAATGAAATTGTCAACAACACACAAAAAAAGTCATCAAATGACAGCACTAAACACATTCTTATCTATAAATACACTGAATGTAAATGGACGAAATGCACCAATAAAGAGACAGAGAGTCTCAGACTGGATAAAGAAACACGATCCGTCTACATGCTGCCTACAAGAGACACACCTTAGACTTAGAGACACAAACAAACTAAAACTCAAAGGAAGGAAAAAATATATCAAGCAAACAACAATCAAAAAAGAGAAGTAGCAAAATTAATTTCTGACAAAATAGACTTCAAAGTTAAATCCACCACAAAGGATAAAAGAGGACACTACATAATGATTAAAGGGACAATTGACCAGGAAGATATAACCATATTAAATATTTACGCACCGAATGACAGGGCTGCAAGATACATAAAACAAACTTTAACAGGACTGAAAAGTGAGATAGACACCTCCACAATTATAGTTGGAGACTTCAACACATCACTTTCAGTGAAGGACAGGACATCCAGTAAGAAGCTCAACAGAGACACGGGAGACCTAACTACTACATCAACCAACTTGACCTCATAGACCTATACAGAACACTCCACCCAACAGCTGCAAAATATACTTTTTTTCCTAGTGCACATGGAACATTCTCTAGAATAGATCACATATTAGGTCATAAAACAAACCTTTGCAGAATCCAAAACATCAAAATATTACAAAGCGTCTTCTCAGACCACAAAGCTATAAAAGTGGAAATCAATAACAGAAAAAATCAGGGAAAAGAAATCAAATACTTGGAAACTGAACAATACCCTGCTCAAAAAAGACTGGATTATAGAAGACATTAAGGAAGGAATAAAGAAATTCAAAGAATCCAATGAGAATGAAAACACTTCCTATTAGACCCTCTGGGACACAGCAAAAGCAGTGCTCAGAGGTCAATTTATATCGATAAATGCACACATACAAAAAGAAGAAAGAGCTAAAATCAGAGAACTGTCCCTACAACTTGAACAAATAGAAAGCGAGCAACAAAAGAATCCATCAGGCACCAGAAGAAAACACATAATAAAAATTAGAGCTGAACTAAATGAAATAGAGAACAGAAAAACAATTGAAAGAATTAACAATGTCAAAAGTTGGTTCTTTGAAAAAATTAACAAAATTGATAAACCATTGGCTAGACTGACTAAAGAAATACAGGAAAGGAAACAAATAACCCAAATAAGAGACGAGATGGGCCATATCACAACAGACCCAAGTGAAATTAAAAGAATCATATCAGATTATTATGAAAAATTGTACTCTAACAAATTTGCAAACCTAGAAGAAATGGATGAATTCCTAGAAAAACACTACCGACCTAAACTAACACAATCAGAAGTAGAACAACTAAATACCCATAACAAAAAAAGAGATTGATAAGGTAATCAAAAAACTCCCAATAAAAAAATCCCTAGCCCGGATGGCTTCACTGCAGAGTTGTACCAAACCTTCAGACTTAACACCACTACTACTAAAGGTATTTCAAAGCATAGAAAATGATAGAATACTACCTAACTCATTCTATGAAGCCACCATATACCTGATACCAAAACCAGGTAAAGACACCACAAAAAACGAAAATTACAGACCTATATCCCTCATGAACATACATGCAAAAATTATCAACAACATTCTACCCAATAGAATTCAACAACATATCAAAAAAATAATCCACCACTACCAAGTGGGATTTATTATTTTTTTATGCAAGTTTGGTTTAATATTAGAAAAACCATTAATGTAATCCACCATATAAATAAAACAAAGGACAAAAACCACATGATCTCATCAACTGATGCAGAAAAAGCATTTGACAAAGTCCAACACCCATTCATGATAAAAACTCTCAGCAAAATAGGAATGGAAGGAAAATTCCTCAACATAATAAAGGGCATCTATACAAAGCCAACAGCCAACATCATTCTAAATGGAGAGAGCCTGAAAGCATTTCCCTTGAGAACGGGAACTAGACAAGGATGCCCTTTATCACCGCTCTTATTCAACATTGTGCTAGAGGTCCTACCCAGAGCAATTAGGCTAGACCAAGAAATAAAGGGCATCCGGATTGGCAAGGAAGAAGTAAAATTATATCTATTTGCAGATGACATGATCTTATACACAGAAAACCCTAAGGAATCCTCCGGAAAACTACTGAAACTAATAGAAGAGTTCGACAGAGTCTCAGGTTACAAGATAAACATACAAAAATCACTTGGATTCCTCTACATCAACAAAAAGAACATCGAAGAGGAAATCACCAAATCAATACCATTCACAGTAGCCCCCAAGAAGATAAAATACTTAGGAATAAATCTTACCAAAGATGTTAAAGACCTATACAAAGAAAACTACAAAGTACTAGTGCAAGAAACTAAAAGGGACCTACCTAAGTGGGAAAACATACCTTGCTCATGGATAGGAAGACTTAACATAGTAAAAATGTCTATTCTACCAAAAGCCATCTATACATACAATGCACTTCCGATCCAAATTCCAATGACATTTTTTAAAGTGATAGAGAAACAAATCACCAACTTCATATGGAAGGGAAAGAATTCCCGGATAAGTAAAGCATTACTGAAAAAGAAGAAGAAAGTGGGAGGCCTCACTCTACCTGATTTTAGAACCTATTGTACAGCCACAGTAGTCAAAACAGCCTGAAATTGGTACAACAGGCACATAGACCAATGGAACAGAATTGAGAAACCAGATAGAAATCCATCCACATATGAGCAGCTGATATTTCACAAAGACTCAGTGTCAGTAAATTGGGGAAAAGATAATCTTTTTAACAAATGGTGCTGCCATAACTGGGATATCCATTTGCAAAAAAATGAAACAAGACCCATACCTCACACCATGCACAGAAACTAACTACAAGTGGATCAAAGACCTAAACATAAAGACTAAAACGATAAAGATCATGGAAGAAAAAATAGGGACAACGTTAGGAGCCCTAACACAAGGAATAAACAGAATACAAAACATTACCAAAAATGACGAAGAGAAACCGTATAACTGGGAGCTCCTAAAAATCAAACACCTATGCTCATCTAAAGACTTCACCGAAAGAGGAAAACGACCACCTACAGATTGGGAAAGAATTTTCAGCTATGACATCTCCGATCAGCTCCTGATCTCTAAAATCTATATGATTCTGTTAAACCTCAACCACAAAAGACAAACAACCCAATCAAAAAGTGGGCAAAGGATATGAACACGCACTTCACTAAAGAAGATATTCAGGCGGCTAACAGATACATGAGAAAATGCTCTCGATCATTAGCCATTAAAAAAAATTAGAGAAATGCAAATGAAAACTATGATGAGATTCCAGCTCACTCCAACAAGGCTGGCATTAATCCAAAAAACACAAAATAATAAATATGTTGGAGGGGCTGCGGAGAGATTGGAACTCTTATACACTGCTGGTGGGAATGTAAAATGGTACAACCACTTTGGAAATCTATCTGGCGTTTTCTTAAAAAGTTAGAAATAGAACTACCGTACAACCCAGAAATCCCACTCCTCGGAATATACCCTAGATTCTTTACACGAACAGATATATGCGCACACATGTTTATTGCAGCACTGTTAGAATAGCAAAAACCTGGAAGCAACCAAGGTGTCCATCAACAGAAGAATGGTTAAATAAATTGTGGTGTATTCACACAATGGAATACTACGCATCGATAAAGAACAGTGACGAATTTATGAAACACTTCATAACATGGAGGAACCTGGAAGGCATTATGCTGAGTGAAAATAATCAGATGCAAAAGGACAAATATTGCATAAGACCAGTATTATAAGTTCTTGAGAAATAGTATAAACTGAGAAGAACACATTCTTTTGTGGTTACAAGGGGGGAGGGAGGGAGGGTGGAAGACGGTTATTTACTGATTAGTTAGTAGATAAGAACTATATTAGGTGAAGGGAAGGACAATACTCAGTACAGGGAAGGCCAGCTCAATTGACCAAAAGCAAAGAAGTTTCCAGGATAAACAGAATGCTTCAAAGGTCAGTGGAGCAAGGGCGGGGGTTTGGGGACTATGGCATAAGGGGACTTCTAAGTCAATTGGCATTTCTATTATGAAAACATTCTGCATCCCACTTTGAAGTGTGGTTTCTGGGGGCTTAAATTCTAACAAGCGGCCATCTAAGATGTATCAACTGGTGTCAACCCATCTGGATCAAAGGAGAATGAAGAACAACAAGGTCACACGGTAACTATGAGCCCAAGAGACAGAAAGAGCCACATGAACTAGAGACTTACATCATCCTGAGCCCAGAACTAAATGGTGCCCGGCCACAACCGATGACTGCCCTGACAGGGAACACAAGAGAGAACTCCTGAGGGAGCAGCAGAACAGTGGGATGCAGACCCCAAATTCTTATAAAAAGACCAGACTTAATGGTCTGGCCAAGACTAGAAGAATCCCGGCTGTCATGGTCCCCAAAACTTCTGTTGGCCCAGGACAGGAATCATTCCCGAAGACTACTCATGAGACGTGGAAGGGACTGGGCAATGGGCTGGAGAGAGATTCCAATGAACACTGAGATACGTGTATCAGGTGGACACTTGAGACTGTATTGGCATCTCCTTTCTGGAGGGGATATGGGAGGGTAGAGAGGGATAGAAACTGGCAAAACTGTCACAAAACGAGAGACTGGAAGAAGGGAGCGGGCTGACTCATTAAGGGGAGAGAAAATGGGAGTATGTAGTAAGGTGTATATAAGCTTATATGTGACAGAATGACTGGATTTGTAAACTTTCACTTAAAGCACAATAAAAATTATTAAAAAATAATAACTTAAGCAAAAAGACAGGACAAAAAGGAATACAGGCAAGGAAAAATGGCAAAAAGGGCAGGGAAAAGGACAAAAAGGCAAAAAGAGAAGGCAAAAGGAAAAAAGGAAAAAAGAAAACAATGGAAAAAGTCAAGAAGACAAGGCAAAAAGCTAAAACGGAAGGGTAAAAGGGAAGGCAAACTGTGAAAAAGCAAGGCAAAAAGGCAAACGCATGAAAAGGCAAAAGGAAAAGAGGCAAAAAGTCGAAAGGCAGGGCAAAAAGTGAAAAACACACAAAGGCAAGGCAATATGGTAAAAAGCCAAAAAGGGAAGAAAAACTGATAAAAAGGTCATAAGGCAAGGAAAAAGGCAAGGCAAAAAGGGAAAAAGTCGCCTCAAAAAGGCAAGACAAAAGGCAAAAAGAAAAGGCAAAAATGGAAAAAGGCAAAATAACAAGGAAAAAAGGCAAAAAGACAAGACAAAAAGACAAAAGGCAAGTCAAGGCAAAAACACAAGGCAAGGCAAAGGGGCAAAAAAGCAAACCAAGGCAAGGCAAGGAAAAAGGCAAAAAAGTCTATAGCAAAAAAGGCAATGCAAGGAAAGGAATAAAGGCTAAAAGGCAAAGCAAAAAGGCAAAAAGGCAATTTAAAGAGGAAAAAAGACAAGGCAAAAGTAAAAATGGGAAAAAGGCCAAAATCCAAAAAGACAAGGGAGAAAGGCAAGGCAAAAATGCAAGGCAAGGCAAGGTAAAAAGAAAAAAAAGTAAAAGGGAAAAAGGCAAGGCAAAACAAAAAAGGCAAGAAGGCAAGGAAAAAAGGAAAAAAGGCAAAAAGGCAAGGCAAAATGGTAAAAGGTTATAAGATAAGGCAAAAGGCAAAAAGGGATAAAGGCAAAGAGGCAAAAAGTCAAAAAAGACAAGGCAAAAAGCTAAAAAGCAAGGGAAATGAGAAGGCAAAAATGCAAGGCAAAGCAAGGTAAAAAGGCAAAAAAGGAAAAAGGCAAGGCAAAAAGGCTAAACAGCAGAAAGGCAAGGAAAAAAGCCAAAAAGGCAAGACGAAAAGGCAAGGCCATAAGGTAAAAAGGCAAAAGGGCAAGCTATAAGGTAAAAAGGCCAAAAGGCAAGGCATGAAGGCAAAAAGACAAGTCAAGGAAAAGCAAAAGGGCGAGGCAAAAAGGCAAAATGCAAAAAGACAAGGAGAAAAGGGAAAAAGGCAAGGCAAAAAGCAAAGCAAGAAAAAGAGGCAAAAAGGCCAGGGAAAAACGTATGGCAAGGCAAGGAAAAAGACAAAAATGGAAGGCAAGGAAAGGCAAGGAAAAAGGCAAATCGGCAAAGCAAGGCAAAAAGGCAAGGCAAATAGGCAAAAAGCCTAGCCAAGAGAAGACAAAAAGGTAAAGGCAGGAAAAGGCTAGGAAAAAGGCAAGGAAAGGAAAGGGAAATAGGCAAGGGTAGCCAAGGCAAAAAGACTAAAGGGCAAAAAGGTAAGGCAAGGCAAGGCAAGGCACAAATGCAAAAATGCTAGGCATAAAGACCTAAAGGCAAAAATTCAATGCAAAACGTGAATAAAGCAAAAAGAGAAGTCAAAAGGTCAAAAGGAAAGTCAAGGCAAAAATGCAAGGCAAGGTAAAAAGGAAAAAACGCAAGGCATGGCAAGGAAAAAGGCAGAAAGACAATACAAGGAATGGCAAAAAGGCTAAAAGGCAAAGCAGCAGGTAACAAAGCAATGCAAAATGACAAAAAGGAAAAGACATAAGACAAAAGTAGAAATGGAAAAAACCAAGAAAAAAGGCAAAAAACCAAAAGACAACTGAAAAAGGGGAAAAGGCAAGGCAAAAAGACAATGCAAAACCTGAAAAAGGCAAAATGTCAAAGGCAAGTCAAGGCAAAAAGGCAAAAATACAAGGCAAGGCAAAAACTCAAAAGACAAGGCAAGGCAAAAATTAAAGGCAAGGCAAGGAAAAAGGCAGAAAGTTAAAAAGATCAAGTCAAAAAGGCAATGCAAGGAAAGGAATAAAGGGTAAAAGGGAAAGCAAAAAGGCAATGCAAAAATGCAAAAAGGAAAAGAGATAAGGCAAAGTCAAGATGGAAAAGACGTAAAAAGCCAAAAACAGAACGGAAAAAATCAAGGCAAAAAGGTAACATAAAAGGGCAAAAAAAAAAAAAAAAAAAGGAAAAGAGCAAGGCAAAAAGGAAAAAAGGCAGGGCGAAAAGAAAAAAGGCAAAAAGGAATAAAGACAAGGCAAAAAGGCAAGGCAAAAGGACAAAAAGACAAAAACGAGGCAAAAGACAACGAGACAGAAAGTCAAGGCAAAAAGGTAAAATGCAAGCAAAAAAGGCAAAAAGGCAAGAAAAAAGGAAAAAGGGAAGGCAAACCGGTAAAAAGGCAAAAAGGCAAGTCATAAAGGCAACGAAAAAGGCAAGGCAAGAAGGCAAAAAGTCAAGGCAAAACGGCAAGACAAAAGGAAAAAAGAAAAGGGAAAAAGGCAAAAAGACAAGGTAAAAGGCAAAAGTGAAAAAGCAGGTCAAGGCAAAAAGGCAAAAACGCAAAGCAAGGCAAGGCAAGGAAAAAAGCAAAAAGGTAAAAAAGATCAAAAGGGAAAAAGACAAGGAAAAAAGGCAAAAATCCAAAAGACAAGGGAAAAGGCAAGGTAAAAAGACAAAAAAGAAAAAAGAAAAAAGGGAAGGAAGGAAAAAAGACAAAGAGGCAAAAAGTCAAAAGCCAAGGCAAAAAGGTAAAATGCAAGGCATAAAGGGAAAAAGGCAAAAAGGCAAGGTAATACAGTAAAAAGACAAAAAAGGAAGGCAAACCGGTAAAAAGGCAAATCATAAAGGCAAAAGGCAATGAAAAAAGGCAAGGTAAGAAGAGAAAAATTCAAGGCAATAAGGCAAGAAAAAAGGCAAAAAGGAAAGGAAAAAAGGCAAAAATCTAAAAAGATCAGTAAAAAAGGCAAAGAAAAAAGGTAAAATGTCAATGCAAGGTAAAAAGGCAAAAAAGGAAGAAGGGAAGGAAAAAAGAAAAAAGGCAAGGCAAAGGGACAGAAAGGAAAAAGGGCAAAGAGACAAAAAGTTGAAAGGCAAGGCAAAAAGGGAAAATGCAACGCAAAAAGGGAAAACGAAAAGGCAAAAAGTGAAGACAATACGGTAAAAGGCAAAAAGGCAAATCATAATGGCAATAAGGCAATCAAAAAGGCAAGGGAAAAAGGCAAGACAAAAGGCAAAAAGGAAAGGGAAAAAGGCAAAAAGACAAGAAAAAAGGAAAAAAGTCAGAAGGCAAGTCAAGACAAAAAGGCAAAAACAAAAGGCAAGACAAAAAGGTAAAAATGCAAGGCAAGGAGAGGAAAAAGATGAAAAACTCAAATGCAAAAAGGCAATGCAAGGAAAGGAATAAAGTCTAAAAGGCAAAACAAAAAGGTAAAAAGGCAATGCAAAAATGCAAAAGGAAAAGAGATAAGGCAAAAGTTAAAATGGAAAAAAGGCAAGGAAAAAAGCCAAAAAGACAAGGGAAAAAGAAAAAAAGGGAAAAAGGCAAGGCAAAAAGGCAATACAAGGCAGGTAAAAAGGGAAAAAAGCAAAAAGAAATAAAGGCAAGGAAGAAGGCAAGGCAAAAAAGAAAAAAGGAAAAAAGGCAAGGCAAAAAGGCAAGGAAAAAGGACAAAAAGGCAAAAAGATGACACAAAAAGGAAAAAAGACAAATGGGGAAAAAGTCCAAAACACAAGCAAAAAGCTAAAACGGGCAGCAAAAAAGGGAATAAACTGAGGCAAAAAGGCAAGACAAAAAGGGAAAAAAACAAGGCAAATAGGTAAAGCCAAAAAGGCAAGGCAAAAGGACAAAAAGACAAAAAGATAATGCAAACAGAAAAAAGGCAGAGGGAAAAAGTCAAAAGACAATGCAAAAAGGTTAAATGCAAGGCAAAAACAGAGAAGGAAAAAGGCGAGACAAAAATGCAAAATGGCTAGGTGATACAGTAAAAACGAAAAAGGGAAGGCAAACTGGTAAAAAGGCAAAAAGGCAAGTCATAAAGGCAAAAAGGCAAGTCATAAAGGCAAAAAGGCAACGAAAAACGCAAGGTTAAAAGGGAAAAAGTCAAGGCAAAAAGGCAAAACAAAAGGCAAAAAGGAAAGGCGAAAAAGGCAAAAAGACAAGGGAAAAAGGCAAAAACAAGGCAAAAAGTCAAGAAGTCAAAAGAGAAGTCAAGGCAAAAAGGCAAAAACACAATGCAAGACAAAAAGAGAAACACAAAGCAAAGCAAGGCAAGGGAAGGAAAAAGGCAAAAAGGTAAAAAAGTAAAAGGGCAAAAAAGCAATAAAAAGAAGGAATAAAGGCTAAAGGAAAACGAAAAATGCAAAAGGCAATGCAAAAAGGAAGAGATAAGTCAAATTTAAAATGGAAAAAAGGGAAGGAAAAAAGGAAAAATCTCCAAAAACACAAGGGAATAAGGCGGCAAAAAGAGAAGGGAAAAAAAGGTAAAAAGAAAAAAAGTAAAAATGAAAAAGGGAAGGCAAAAAGGAAGGCAAAAGGACAAAAGACAAGATAAGGTAGAAGGAAAAAAAGAAAAGAGGAAAAATGTCAAAAGGCCAGGCAAAAAGGAAAAAAGGCAAGACAAAACGGCAAAAAGGCAATGAAAAAGGGAGGGAAAAAGGCAAAACAACCCTAACCCCCTAACAAACAACCCTAAACCCCTAACAACAAACAACCCTAACACCCTAACAAACAACTCTAACCCCATAATAACAAACAAACCTAACCCCCTAACAACAACCAACCCGAAACCCCTAACAAACAACCCTAACCCCCTAACAAGAAACCGTAACCCTCTAACAAACAACCCTAGCCCCCTAACAAAAACAACTTTAACCCCCTAAAAAAATACCCTAACACCCTAACAAAAAAAACCCTAACCACCTAACAAACAACCCTAACCCCCTAACAACATAAAACCCTAACCCCCAACAAGAAACAACACTAAACCCTAACAAGAAACAACCCTAAACCCCTAAGAACAAACAACCCGAAACCCCTAACAACAAACAACCCTAACCCCCAAACAAAAACGACACTAACCCCTTAGAAACACAACCAGAACATACTAACAAAACACACTAACCCCCTAACAAATACGAATCTAACCACCTAAAATCAATCAACCCTAACCCCCTAACAACAAACAACGATAACCCCCTAATAAAGAACCCTAACCCCCTAACAAATGACCCTAACCCCGTAGAAACAAAGAACCCTAAAGCCCTAAGAAGAAACAACCCTAACAACCTAAGAACAAACAACCCTAAACCCCTAACAACAAACAACACTAACAACCTAACAACAAACAACACTAACGCCCTAACAACAAAAAACCCTAACCCCCTAACGAAAACAACCCTAACCCCCTAAAAAACAACCAAACCCCCTAACAAAAACAACCCTAACCCCCTAACAACAATCAACCCTAACCTCCTAACAACAAAGAACCATAATCCCCTAACAAACAACACTAACCCCCAACAATAACAACTGTAACCCCCTAACAAACAACCCTAAACCCCTAAAAAACAACACTAACCCCCTAACAACAAACAACACTAACCCCCTAACAACAAACAACCCTAAACCTCTAACACAAAAAACTCTAACCCCCTAGCAACAAACAACCCTAACACCCTCATAACAAACAACCCTAACCCGTTCACAACAAACAACCCTAACCCCCTAACAACAAAAACCCTAACACCCTAACAAAAACAACCCTAACACCCTAACAACAAACAACCCTAACACCCTAAAAAACAACTCTAACCCCTTAACAACAAACAATCCTAACCCCCAAACAACAAACAACCCGAAACTCCTAACAACCCTAACCCCCTAACAACAAGGAACAGTAACCCTCTAACAAACAACCCTAACCCCCTAACAAAAAAAAGCTTAGCCCCCTAACAAAACACCCTAACCCACTAACAAAAACAACCCTAACCCCGTAACAACAAACAACCCTAAACCCCCTAACAACAAACAACCCTAACCCCTAACAACAAACAACACTAACCGCTAACAACAAACAACACTAACCCCCTAACAACAAACAACCATAACCCCCTAACAACCAACAACACTAAACCCCTAACTACAAACAACACTAACCCCCTAACAACAAACAACACTAATCCCCTAACAACACATTATCCCAACCCCCTAACAACAAACAACACTAAGCCCTAACAACAAACAACAGTACCCCACTAACAACAAAAAACACTAACCCCCTAACAACAAACAACACTAACCCCCTAACAACAAACAACACTAACCCCCAACAACAAACAACACTAACGCTCTAACAACAAACAATCCTAACCACCTAACAACAAACAACACTAACCTCCAAAAAAGAAACAACCCTAAACCCCTAAAAACAAACAACACTGAACCCTTAAAAACAAACAACAGTAAACGCTAACAACAAACAGCACTAACCCACTAACAACAAAAACACTAACCGCCTAACAGCAACCAACACTAACCCACTAACAACAAACAACACTAACACCCTAACAACAAACACCACTAAGCCCCAACAAGAAACAACCCTAAATCCCTAACAACAAACAACACTAACCCCCTAACAACAAACAATACTAACACCCTAACAACAACCAACCCTAACGCCCTAACAACAAACAACGCTAACCCCCTAACAAAAACAACCCTAAACCCCTAACAACAAACAACCCTAACCCTCAAACAACTAACAACCCTAACCCCCTCACGAAAACAACCCTAACCCCCTAATAAACAACCCTAAGCCCCTAACAAACACAACTCTAAACCCCTAAAAATACAATCGTAACCCCATTACAAACACAACCCTAACCCCCTAACAAACCCTAACAATAACTTTAAACCTGACCATAAGCATAACCCCAAACCATAGCACTAACTCTAACTCTAAACCTAACATTAGCCTAGACCTGCCCTTTACTGTAAACCTAGCCTTAACCCTAACCTTACCCCTACCCGAACCCTAACTCTATACCTAACCCAAACACTAACCTTGACCTTACTCTAACTTTAACTCTAACGTGACTTTTAACTGAAACATCACCCTAACCCTAAGCCTAACTCTAACTCGAGCCCTAACCATAACAATTACCCTAAACCCTCGCCTTAACTGTAAACCTAACCCTAACCCTCACCCTAATCCTTAACCGTATCCCCAACCCTAAACCTAACGCTATCCCCAAACTCATCCCTAACCCTAACCCTAATATGAACAGTAACCCAAATCTAACCCTAACCCTAATATTAAACCTAAACTTGAACCTACCCTAACCATAAACCTAACCCTAACACCCTAAACCTAACGTCTAACACCATCTATAATCCTAACCCTTATCATAACCCTCACCCTTAACCTACACTTCACACTAACCCTAAACCTAACCTAACGCTGACCCTAGACATAACGCCTAACCCTAACCGAACCCTAAACCTATCCTTAACACTAACCTGAACACAAACCCAAACCCTAGCCCTCACCATAAAAATAACCCTCACCCTATCCTGAACTTCATCCAAACACTAACCATAACCTTAACCCTAAACCTAGACCTAACCCAAACCCTAACCTTAAACCTAACTCTAAGAATAACGCTAGTCCATCTGTAACTCTAAACTGAACACTTACAATAGCCCTGAACCTAACCCTAAAATAATCCTAATCCTAACCCTAGACCTAATCCTAACCCTACCCCTAACCTTTACCCTAAATAGAACACTAAGTCTAACCCTCAACATGGACCTAAACCTAATTCTTACCCTACACCTAACCCTAATCCTAAACCAAACCCTAACTCTGACTGTAGCCCTAATCATAACAATTACCCTAAACCCTCACGTTAACTGTAAAACTAACCGTAACCCTCACCCTAAATCCTAACCGTATCCCACAACCCTAACCCTAATGCTATCTCTAACCCTAACCCTAACATTAACCTGAAACCCCTGAGCCCTAATGATAAACCTAACCCTAACACAAACCCTAACCCTAACACCAAAGCCTAGCAAAAACCTTAACCCTAACTCTCACCCTAACTCTAACACTAACCCGAAACCGAATCATGAACCTCACCCTAACCCTAAACCAAACCTAACCATGACCAGAACCGCAAGGCCTAACCGGAACCCTCACCCAAACCCTAACCCTAAACTACACCTCTAACCCCTAACGCCTGATCATAACGATAATCCTAACCCTACCCAACCCTAACCCTAAAACTAACCCTCACCCCAACCACAGAGCCTAACACAACCATGACCCTAACCCTCAACGTAACACTAAACTTAACCCTAACCTTAAATCTAACCCTAACCCTAAAACTAAACACAACCCCTGAACGTAACCCTAACCCTAAACATAACCTTAACACTAACCTGAAAACAAGCCCAAACCTTAGCCATAACCCTAACCCTCACCCTATCTTAAACTTCACCCTATCCCTAACCTAAAACTCACCCTGACTTTAACCCTAACCCTACCCATAAACCTAACCCTCACCTTAACCTTGGCCCACCTGTAACCCGAAACCTAGCCCTTACAATAACTCTGACCCTAATCCTCGCCCTAAACCTAATTCTAATTCTAACCCTGACCCTAACCCTAACCTAACCTTAACCCTATCTTTAAGCCTACCATAAACTTAAACCGAACCCTAACCCTTAACCTTAACTCTAACCCTAACCCTAGCCCTAACCCTAACCTTAACAGTAACACTTACCCAAAACCCTCACCTTAACTGTAAATGTAACTCTAACTCTTACCCTAACCCTAAACTTAACCCTAATTATAACCTTAACCTAAACCTAACTGAAACAGTAACCCTTAACCCTAACTCTAATCCTAATCCTTAGCCTAAAACTAACCTTAACCCTAAACCTAACCCTAACCACTGACCCTAACTCTAACCCTAACCCTGAGCCGAACCCTCACCCTTAACCAGAATTTCACCCTAAGCATAACGCTAAGCGTACCCTAACTTCATTCAAACCCGAACCCTAAGCAAAACTAACACTAACACTACACGTAACCCTAACCCTAAACCTAACCCTAACCCTGACTCTGACCTGAACCCAAACCCCTAACCCCAACCCTCTCGCTTAACATAAACTTCTCTGTAACCCTAACCCTAAAACTAAACGTAACACTAAATCTCCCCTAACCCTGACCGTACCATAAACGTAACCCTAACTCTAAACTGAAAACTAACCCTGACCCTAACTCTAACTCTAACCCTAATCCTAACCCTAAAACTTACCCTCCACACTCAGCTTAAATGGAAACCTAGCACTAACCTTCATCTTACCATCTAAACCTAACCTCAACCCTTAACCTAACCCTATCTATAACCTCCACCTAGCCCTAAACCTAAACATGACTTAACCCTAACACTAACCCTAACCCTAAATCTAAACCTAACCTTAACCCTAAACTTAATCCTAACCTAAGCTCTAACCCTAACCCCTAACGCTAACCCTAAGCTCAACCCTCACACTTAAATTAAACTTTACCCCAGCCGTAGCCCTAACCCTAAACCGAACCCTAAACCTAACCCTAAACCTGACCCTAACATTAACCCAAACACCTAACCCTAACCCTAAGCCTAATCCTAAACCTAACCCTAACCTTAACCCAAATGCCTAACCCTAACCATAACCCCAACCCTCATCCTTAACCTAAACTTCACCCTAAACCTAAGGCTAACCCTAACCCTGAAACTAAAGCTAACCCTTAACTATCCCCTAACTCTAGCCCTGACCCTAAACCTAATGCTAACCCTTGACTATCCCCTAACTCTAACCCTGACCCTGAACCTAATGCTAACCCTAGCCCTAACAGTAACACCCTAAAACATCAGCTTAATGTAAACTTAACACTAACCCTCCCATGAACCCCTAACCCTAACGCTACCCTGCATCCTACACCTAACGCAGACCTAAACCTAACCCTTTCTCTAACCCTAAATTAACCCTAAAACCTTAACTCTACTCTAACCCTAACAATAACTCTAAACCTGACCATAGCCATAATCCTAAACCCTAGCACTAACTCTAACTCTAAATCTAACCCTAAGCTAGCCGTACCCTTTACCGTAAACCTAGCCTTAACCCTAACCTTACCCCTACCCAAACCCTAACTCTATACCTAACCCGAACACTAACCTTAACCCTACTCTAACCTTAAGCCTAACCCTGACTATTAACTGAAACTTCACCCTAACCCTAAGGCTAACTCTAACTCTAACCCTAACCATAACAATTACCCTAAACCCTCGCCTTAACTGTAAACCTAACTCTAACCCTCACCCTAATCCTTAACCGTATCCCCAACCCTAAACCTAACGCTATCCCCAAACTTATCCCTAACCCTAACCCTAATACAAACACTAACCCAAATCTAACCCTAACCCTAATATTAAACCTAAACTTAAACCTACCCTAACCATAAACCTAACCCTAATACCCTAAACCTAACGTCTAACACCATCTATAATCCTAACCCTTATTATAACCCTCACCCTTAACCTACACTTCACACTAACCCTAAACCTAACCTAACGCTGACCCTAGACATAACGCCTAACCCTAACCGAACCCTAAACCTATCCTTAACACTAACCTGAACACAAACCCAAACCCTAGCCCTCACCATAAAAATAACCCTCACCCTATCCTGAACTTCATCCAAACACTAACCATAACCTTAACCCTAAACCTAAAGCTAACCCAAACCCTAACCTTAAACCTAACTCTAACAGTAACGCTAGTCCATCTGTAACCCTAAACCAAACACTTACAATAGCCCTGAACCTAACCCTAAACTTAATCCTAATCCTAAACCTAGATTTATCCTAACCCTAACCTTAACTCTAACCTTGACCCTAAATAGAACACTAAGTCTAACCCTCAACTTGGACCTAAACCTAAATCTTACCCCACACCTAACCCTAACCCTAAACCTAACCCTAACTCTAAGTCTAACCCTAATCATAACACTTACCCTAAACCCTCACCTTAACTGTAAAACTAACCGTAACCCTCACCCTAACCCCTAACCGTATCCCACAACGCTAACCCTAATGCTATCCCTAACACTAACCTGAAACCCCTGAGCCCTAACGATAACCCTAACCCTAACCCAAACCCTAACACCAAAGCGAAAGCCTAGCAAAAACCTTAACCCTAACTCTCACCCTAACTCTAACACTAACCCAAAACCTAATCATGAACCTAACCCTAACCCTAAAACAAACCTAACCATGACCAGAACCACAAGGTCTAACCGGAACCCTCACCCCAACCTAATCCTAAACTACACCTCTAACTCTAACACCTTACCATAACCATAATCCAAACCCTACCCAACCCTAACCCTAAACCTAACCCTCACCCCAACCACAACGCCTAACACAACCCTAACCCTTACCCTAACCGTAACACTAAACTTAACCCTAACCTTAAATCTAACCCTAACCCTAAAACTAAACACAACCCATGAACTTAACCCTAACCCTGAACATAACCTTAACACTAACCTGAAAACAAGCCCAAACCTTAGCCATAACCCTAACCCTCACCCTGTCTTAAACTTCACCCTATCCCTAACCTAAAACTCGCCCTAACTTTAACCCTAACCCTACCCCTAAACCTAACCCTCACCTTAACCTTGGCCCATCTGTAACCCTAAACCTAACCCTTACAATAACTCTGACCCTAATCCTCCCACTAAACCTAATTCTAATCCTAACCCTGACCCTAACCCTAACTCTAACCCTAACCCTAGCCCTAACCCTAATCTTAACTGTAACACTTACCCAAAACCCTCATCCTAACTGTAAATGTAACTCTAACTCTTACCCTAACCCTAAACTTAACCCTAATTATAACCCTAACCTAAACCTAATTGAAACGCTAACCCTTAACCGTAACTCTAACCCTAATCCTTAGCCTAAACCTAACCTTAACCCTAAACCTAACCCTAACCACTGACCCTAACTCTAACCCTAAGCCTAAGCCGAACCCTCACCCTTAACCAAAATTTCACCCTAAGCATAACGCTAAGCCTACCCTAACTTCATTCAAACCCTAACCCTAAGCAAAACTAACACTAACACTAAACCTAACCCTAACCCTAAACCTAACCCTAACCCTGACTCTAACCTGAACCCAAACCCCTAACCCTAACCCTCTCGCAGAACATAAATTCACTGCAACCCTAAACACTAAATCTCCCCAACCCTGACCCTAACCATAAACATAATCCTAACACTAAACTTAAACCTAACCCTGACTCTAACTCTAACTTTAACCCTAAAACTTACCCTACACACTCAGTTTGAATGGAAACCTAGCACTATCCCTCACCCTAACATCTAAACCTAACCCCAACCCTGAACCCAACCCTATCTCTAACTAAAAACTAGTCCTAAACCTAACTATGACTTAACCCTAACACTTACCCTAACTCTAAACCTGACCTTAACCCTAAACTTAATCCTAACCTTAACCCTAACCCTAACCCCTAACACTAACCCTAAGCTCAACACTCACCCTTAACTTAAACTTCACCCTAACCCTAACCCTAAACCAAACACTAACCCTAACCCTAAACCTAACCTTAAACCTGACCCTAACATTAACCCAAACACTTAACGCTAAACCTAACACTAAGCCTAACCCTAAATGTAACCCTAACCTTAACCTAAACACCGAAGCCTAATCCTAACCCTCATTCTTAACCTAAACTTCACCCTAAACCTAAGCCTAACCCTAACCCTAAAATTACACCTAACCCTAAACTATCCTCTAACTCTCGCCCTAACCCTAAACCTAACCCTAACCCTAACTCTAACCCTAACCCTGGCAGTAACACCCTAAAACATCAGCTTAACTGTAAATGTAACACTAACCCTCACACGAACCCCTAACCCTTTCCCTAACCCTATCACTCATCCTAACCCGAACCCTGACCTAAACTTAATCCTTACCCTAACCCTAAACTTAACCCTAACCTTAACTCTACCCTAACCCTAACCCTAAACCTAACAATAACTCTAAACCAGACCCTAACCCTAACCCTAAACCCTAGATCTAACTCGAACTCTAAACCTAACCCTAACCCTAACCTGGCCCCACCCTTTACAGTAAAGCTAGCCTTAACCCTAACCTTACCCCTACCCTAACCCTAAACCTAACCCTTACAATATCAATAACCCCTAGCAGGGTCCTGCCTAGTCTCTCCCACCTCATCACTCCTTACAAAGAGCCCTGCTTTGTCTCTCCCACATCCTCACTCCCTAAGCAGGGCTCTGCCTGTCCTCTCCCACCTCCTCACTCTCTATGCAGGACTCTGCCTTGTTCTCCCACCTCTTCACTCCCTACACAGGGCCCTGGCTAGTGTCTCCCATCTTCTCACTCCATACACAGGTTTCTGCCTGTTCTTTCCCCCTTCCTCACTTCCTACACGGGGCCCTGCCTGGTCTCTCCCACCTCCTCACTCCCTACACCAGTCCCTGCCTGATCTCTCCTACCTCCTCACTCCCTGCACAGGGCCCTGCCTGGTCTCTCCCACATCCTTACTCCATAGAAAGGGACTTGCCTGATCTCTAGCCTCCTCACTCCCTGCACAGAGCCCTGCCTGGTCTCTCCCAACTCCTCACTCCCTATTCAGGTCTCTGAATGGTTCTCCCACCTCTTCACCCCCTACACAGGGCCCTGCCTGCTGTCTTCCATCTTCTCACTCCCTACACAAGTTTCTGCCTATTCTCTCTCACCCCCTCACTTGATAAACACAGTCCTGCCTGTTCTTTCCCACCTCCTGACTCAGTACACAGGTCTCTGCCTGGTCTCTTCCAACTCCTCACTCCCTAGACAGGGCCCTGCCTGGTCTCTGCCACCTCCTCACTCCCTACACAGGTCTCTGACTGCTCCCTGCCACCTCCTCACTCCCTCCACGGGGCCCTGCCTGGTATCTCCCACCTCCTCACTCCCTACACAGGGCTCTGTCTTTTCTCTCCCACCTCCTCAGTCCCTACACAGGTATCTGGGTGGTCTCTCCCACCTCCTCACTCCCTTTACAGGGCCCTGATGATCTCTCCCACCTCCTCACTCCCTAAACAGGACCCTGCCTGGTCTCTCCACCTCCTTACTCCCTACACAGGGCTCTGGCTAGTCTCTCCTACATCCTCACTCTTTATACAGCATCCTACCTGGTCTCTCTCACCTCCTCACTCCCTATGCAGGTCTCTGCCTGGTCTCTCCCGCCTCCTCACTCCCTACACAGGGCCCTGCCTGGTCTCTCCTAACACCTAACTCCCTACACAGGTCCCTGACTGGCCTCTCTCACCTCCTCACTCCCTATACAGGGCTCTGCCTGGCCTCTCCCACATCCTCAATTCACACAGGGCCCTGCCTCCTCTCTCTCACATCCTGACTGCACACACAGGGCCCTAACTGGGCCCTCCCACCTTCTCCATCCCTACACAGGTCTCTGCATGGTTCTCCCACCTCCTCATTCCCTACAAGGGTCTCTGCCTGTTCTCTCCCACCTCTTCAATCCCTAGACAGGGCCCTGCCTCTTCTCTCCCACTTCCTCACTCCCTACTCAGGGCCCTGCCTGGTATTTCTAACCTCCTCAGGCCCTACACAGGGCCCTGCCTGGTCTCTCCCAACACCTCACTCCCTACAAAGGGCCCTGCCTGGAATCTCCCACCTCCTCACACCCTACCCAGGGTCCTGCCTAATCAATCCCACCTCCTCACTCCCTACGCAGGGCTCTGCCTGTCCTCTCCCACCTTCTCACTCCCTATGCAGGACTCTGCCTGGTTCTCCACCTCTTCGCTCCCTACACAGGGCCTTGCCTGGTCTCTCCTACCTCCTCACTCCCTACACAGTTCTCTGCCTGTTCCCTCCCATTCCTCAATCCCTACACAGGTCTCTCGGTGGTCTTTCCCACCACCTTACTACATACACAGGTGTTAGCCTGTTTTCTCCCTCCTCCTCACTCCCTACACAGGGCCCTGATGTTCTCTCGCACCTGCTCACTCCCTAAACAAGCCACTGCCTGGTCTCTCCACCTCCTTACTCCCTCCACAGGGCCCTGCCTGGTCTCTCCCACCTCCTCACTCCCTACACAGGGCCATGCCTGGCTTCTCCCACCTCCTCACTCCCTACACAGGGCTCTGCCTGGTCTCTATCACCCCCTCACTCCCTACACAGGGTCCTGCCTTACCTCTCCCACCTCCTCAGTCCCTGCACTGTGTTTCTGGCTGTTATCTCCCTTCTTCTCACTCCCTACACAGGGCTGTGCTTGTTCTCTCCCATCTCCTCACTCCCTATACAGGGCCCTGCCTGGTGTATCGCATCTGCTCACTCCCTGCACAGGGCCCTGATGATCTCTCCTACATCCTCACTCCCTACACAGGGCCCTGCCTGGCATCTCCACCTCCTTACTCCCTACACACAGACCTGCCTGGTCTCTCCCACATCCTCACTCTGTACACAGGGTCCTACCTGGTCTCTCCCACCTCCTCACTCCCTACACAGGGCCCTGCCTGGTCTCTCCACCTTCTGAATCCCTACACAGGTCTCTGCCTCTTCTCTCCAAGATACTCACTCCCTACACAAGGCCCTGCCAGGTCTCTCCCACCTCCTCAATCCCTTCACAGGGCTCTGCCTTGTCTCTCCCATCTGCTCCCTCCCTATACAGCTCCCTGCATGGTCTCTCCCACCTCCTCAATTCCTACCCAGGGCTCTACCTGATCTCTCCCGCTTCTTGACTCCCTACTCAGGTATCTGGGTGGTCTCTCTCAACTCCTCACTCTGTATACAGGGCCTTGCCTGTTCTCTTTCACCTCCTCGCTCCCTACACAGGGCCCTGATGGTCTCTCCAACTCCTTACTCTCTACAGGGCCCTGCCTGATTTCTCCCACATCCTCATTCCCTGCACAGGGCCTGCCTGGTCTCTCCCACCTCCTCAATCCCTACAAAGGTCTCTGTCTGGTCTCTCACCTCTTCACTCCCTGCATAGGTCTCTGTCTGTTCTCTCCCACCACCTCCCTCCCTACACAGGGCCCTGCCTGGTCTCTCACTCCCTACACAGGACCCTGCCTGGTCTCTCCCACATCCTCACTTCCTACACAGGGGCCTGCCTGGTCTCTCTCACAACCTGACTACCTACACAGGCCCTGCCTGGCTCTCCCACCTCCTCCGTCCCTACACAGGTGTCTGCATGGTTTCTCCCACCTCCTCATTCCCTACAAGGGTCTCTGCATGTTCTCTCCCACCTCCTCACTCCCTACACAGGAACTTGCCTGGTATTTCCAACCTCCTCCCTCCCTACGCAGGGCTGTGCCTGGTCTCTCTCACCTCCTCACTCCCTACACAGGACCTGCCTGGTCTCTCCCAACACCACACTCCCTACACAGGGCCCTGCCTGGTCTCTTCCACCTCCTCACTCCCTACACATGGCTGTGCCTGTTCTCTCCCTTCTCCTCACTCCATGCACAGGTCCCTGCCTGGTCTCTCCCACCTCCTCACTCCCTACACAGGGCTCTCTTCCTGTTCTCTCCCACCTCCTCAGTTCCTACACAGGTATCTGCGTGGTCTCTCCCACCTCCTCACTCCCTTTACAGGGCCCTGATGATCTCTCCCACCTCCTCACTCCCTAAACAGGACTCTGCCTGGTCTCTCCACCTCCTTACTCCCTACACAGGGCCCTGCCTAGTCTCTCCAACATCCTCACTCTTTACACAGCATTCTACCTGGTGTCTCTCACTTCCTCACTCCCTACACAGGTCCCTGCCTGTCCTCTCCCACCTCGTCACTCCCTAGACAGAGCCCTGCCTTGTCCCTCCCACATCCTCAATGCACACAGGGCCCTGCCTCCTCTCTCTCACATCCTGACTACACACACAGGGCCCTAACTGTTCCCTCCCACCTTCTCCATCCCTACACAGGTCTCTGCATGGTTCTCCCACCTCCTCATTCCCTACAAGGGTCTCTGCCTGTTCTTTCCCACCTCTTCAGTCCCTAGACAGTACCCTGCCTCTTCTCTCCCACTTCCTCACTCCCTACTCAGGGCCCTGCCTGGTATTTCTAACCTCCTCAGGCCCTACACAGGGCCCTGCCTGGTCTCTCCCACATCCTCACTCTCTACACAGGACTCTGCCTGGTCTCTCCCAACACCTCACTCCCTACAAAGGGCCCTGCCTGGAATCTCCCACCTCCTCACACCCTACCCAGGGTCCTGCCTAGTCAATCCCACCTTCTCACTCACTATGCAGGAGTCTGCCTGGTTCTCCACCTCTTAGCTCCCTACACAGGGCCTTGCCTGGTCTCTCCTACCTCCTCACTCCCTACACAGTTCTCTGCCTGTTCTCTCCCATTCCTCAATCCCTACACAGGTCTCTGGGTGGTCTTTCCCACTTCCTTACTACATACACAGGTGTTAGCCTGTTTTCTCCCTCCTCCTCACTCCCTACACAGGGCCCTGATGTTCTCTCGCACCTGCTCACTCCCTAAACAAGCCACTGCCTGGTCTCTCCACCTCCTTACTCCCTCCACAGGGCCCTGCCTGGTCTCTCCCACCTGCTCCCTCCCTATACAGCTCCCTGCATGGTCTCTCCCACCTCCTCACTTCCTACTCTGGGCTCTGCCTGATCTCTCCCACATCCTGACTCCCTACTCAGGTATCTGGGTGGTCTCTCCCAACTCCTCACTGTATATGCAGGGCCTTACCTGTTCTCTATCACACCTCACTCCCTACACAGGGTCCTGCCTGGTCTCTCCCACTTCCTCAATCCCTACACAGGTCCCTGACTGGTATCTCCACCACCTTACTTCCTACACACAGCCTTGCCTGTTCTCTTCCACATCCTCACTCTGTACACAGGGTCCTACCTGGTCTCTCTCACCTCATCACTCCCTACACAGGGCCCTGCCTGGTCTCTCCTAACACCTCACTCCCTACACAGGGCTCTGCCTGGCCTCTCCCACCTCCTCACTCCCTACACAGGGCCCGGCCTGGTCTCTCCTTCTTCTCAATCCCTACACAGGTCTCTACCTCTTCTCTCCAGGATACTCACTCCCTACACTGGGCCCTGCCAGGTCTCTCCCACCTCCTCAGTCCCTTCACAGGTCTTTGCCTGGTCTCTCCCACATCTCTGCCTCTTCTCTCCTGCATCCTCACTCCCAACATAGGGCCCTGCCTGGTCTCTCCCACCTTCTCACTCCCTACACAGGACGCTGCCTGGCCTCTCCCACCTCCTCAGGACCTACACAGGTCCCTGCCTGGTCTCTTCCAGCTCCTCACTCCCTACACAGGTGTCTGCCTGGATTCTCCCACCTCCTCACTCCTTACACAGGGCCCTGCCTGGTATGTCCCTCCTCCTCACTCCCTACAGAGGGCCCTGCCTGGTGTCTCCCTTCTGCTTACTCCCTACATATGTCTCTGTCTGTTCTCTCCCACCTCCTCACTCCCTACACAGGGCCCTGCCTGATCTCTGGCACATTCTCACTCCCTACACAGGACCTGTGTGGTCTCTCCCAACACCTCACTCCCTCCACAGGGCCCTGCCTGGATGCTCCCTCCCCCTCACACCCTGCACAGGGTCCTGCTTGGTCTCTCCCACCTCATCACTCCTTACACAGGGCCTGCCTGGTCTCTCCCATATCCTCACTCCCTATACTTGGCTCTGCCTGGTCTCTCCCATCTCCTCACTCCCTAAGCAGGACTCTGCCTGGGTCTCCCTCTTCTTCACTCCCTACACAGGGCCCTGTCTGGTGTCTCCCATCTTCTCTATGCACAGAGCCCTGCCTGGTCTGTCCCACCTCCTCACTCCCTACACTCTTCTCTGCCTGTTCTCTCCCACCTCCTAACTCCCTGCACAGGGCCCTGCCTGGTCTCTCCCATATCCTTACTCCATACAGGGACATGCCTGATCTCTGGCCAACTCACTCCCTACAGAGGGCCCTTCCTGGTCTCTCCCATCTCCTCACTCCCTATGCAGGTCTCTGAATGGTTCTCCCACCTCTTCACTCCCTACACAGGGCCCTGCCTGCTGTCTACCATCTTCTCAATCCCTACACAGGTTTCTGCCTATTCTCTCCCACCTCCTCACTCCCTACACAGGTCTCTGCCTGGCCTCTCCCACTTCCTCACTCCCTACACAGGTCCCTGCTTCGTCTCTCCCACCTCATCACTCCTTACACAGGGCCCTGCCTGGTCTCTCCTACATCCTCACTCTTTACACAGCATCCTACCTGGTCTCTCTCACCTCCTCACTCCCTATGCAGGTCTCTGCCTGGTCTCTCCTAAGGCCTAACCACCTACACAGGTCCCTGCCTGACCTCTCCCACCTCCTCACTCCCTAGACATGGCCGTGCCTGGTTGCTCCCAGCTCCTCACTCCCTACTCAGGGCCCCGCCTTTTCTCTCCCACCTCCTCCATCCCTGTAAAGGTCTCTGCCTGTTCTCTTCCACATCCTCACTCCTTACACAGGGCCCTTCCTGGTCCCTCCCACCTCCTCACTTCCTACACCTGTCCCTGCCTGGTCTCTTCCATCTCCTCTCTCCCCACTCAGGGCCCTGCCTGGTCTCACCCACCTCCTCACTCCCTACACAGGGCCCTACCTGGTCTCACCCACCTCCTCAATCCCTACAAAGGTCTCTGTCTGGTCTCTCAGCTCTTCACTCCCTACACAGGTTTCTGTCTCTTTTGTCCCACCATCTTACTCCCTATACAGTGCCCTGCCTGGTCTCTCACTCTCTATACAGGGCCCTGCATGGTCTCTCCCACCTCCTGACTCCCTTCACAGCGCCCAGCCTAGTCCCTCCCACCTCCTCACTCCCTACACAGGTTAGGGTTTAGGGTTTAGTTTAGTGTTAGGGTTATGGTTCGGGATCGGGTTTAGGGGTTAAGGTTAGGTTTTAGGGTTTAGTGTTCGAGTTTAGGGTCAGGGTCAATTTTTAGTGTCAGGGTCAGGGTTTATGGTCAGGGTTTACGGTCAGGGTCAGGGTTAGGGGTTAGGGTCAGGGTTAGGTTTAGGGTTTGTTTTTATGGTTAGGGTTTAGGGTTTAGGATTAGGGTTGGGGTAAGGTTAGGGCTATGTGTTAGGGCTAGGGGTTAGTGTTTAGTGTTTAGTGATAGAGTTTAGGGTCAGGGTCAGAGTCAGTGTTTAGTGTCAGGGTCAGAGTTTAGGGTCAGGGTTAGGGTCATGGTCAGGGTTTAGGGTCATTGTCACGGTTTAGGGTCAGGGTCTGGGTCAGGGTTAGGGGTTAGAGTCAGGGTTAGGTTTAGGGTTTGGGTTTAGGGTTAGGATTTAGGGTTTAGGGTTAGGGCTAGGGTTAGTTTTAGAGGTTAGAGTTTAGGGTTTAGGTTAGGGCTAGGGCTAGGGCTTGGTGTTAGGGCTAGGACTAGGGTAGGGTTTTAGGGCTAGGGTGTAGGGTTAGGGTTTTGGGTTAGGCTGATGGTTAGAGTTTAGGGTTAGGATTTATGGTTAGTGTTAGGGTTTAGGGTTAGGGTTAGGGTTTAGGGTTAGGGTTAGGGTTTAGGGTTAGCAGTTAGTGTTAGGGTTAGTGTTCAGGGTTAGGGTTAGTTTTTAGGGCTTGGGTTTAGGGTTAGCGGTTAGTGTTAGGGTTAGTGTTCAGGGTTAGGGTTAATGTTTAGGGTTAGGTTTTAGGGTTCGAGTTAGTGTTAGGGTTAGGGCTAGGGCTAGGGCTAGGACTTGGGCTAGGGCCTAGGGCTAGGGCTAGTGATATGGTTTGGGTTTAGGGTTCGGGTTTGGGTTCACGTTAGGCTTCGGTTTAGGCTTCGGGTTAGGATTTGGGTTAGGGTTTTGGGTAAGGGTTATTGTTAGGTTCAGGGCTATTGTAAGGATTAGGTTTAGGGTTACAGGTGGACTAGCGTTATGATTAGAGTTAAGTTTAAGTTTAGGGTTTGGGTTAGGTTTAGATTTAGGGTTAGGGTTTGGATGAAGTTTACGATATGGTGAGTGTTATTTTTAAGGTTAGGGCTAGAGTTTGGGTTCGTGTTCAGGTTAGTGTTAAGGTTAGGTTTAGCGTTTGGATTAGGGTTAGGGGTTATGTTTGAGGGTAGGGTTATGTTTAGATTTAGGGTTAGTGTGAAGTTTAGGTTAAGGGTGAGGGTTACGGTTAGGGTTAGGGTAAGGGTGAGGGTTAGGGTCAGAGTTATTGTAAGGGTTAGGTTTAGGGTACTACAGGTGGGCGAAGGTTAAGTTTATGGTTTGATTTAGGGGTAGGGTTAGGGTTAAAGTTAGGGTGAGCTTTAGCTTAGGGATAGGGTGAAGTTTAAGATAGGCTGAGGGTTAGTGTTAGGGTTATGGCTAAGGTTTGAGTTTGGTTTCAGGTTAGTGTTAAGGTTATGTTTAGGGTTAGGGTTAAGTTTACGGGTTCTTTTTAGTTTTAGGGTTAGGGTTAAGTTTAGTGTTATGGTTAGGATTAGGGTCACGGTTTGTGTTAGGCTTTGTCGTTTGGGTGAGGGTTAGGTTTAGGGTTCGGGTTGGGTAGGTTTAGGATTATGGTTATGGTAAGGTGTTAAGGGTTAGAGTTTTAGTTTAGGGTTAGGGTTTGGGTGAGGGTTCCGGTTAGTCATTGTGGTTCTGGTCATGGTTAGGTTTGGTTTAGGGTTAGGGTTAGGTTTATTATTAGGTTTCGGGTAATGTTAGAGTTAGAGTTAGGGTGAGACTTAGGGTTAAGGTTTGGGTTAGGCTTTGGTGTTAGGGGTTAGGGTTTGGGTTAGGGGTTAGGGTTATCGTTAGGGCTTAGGGGTTCAGGTTAGTGTTAGGGTTAGGAATAGCATTAGGGTTAGGGTTGGGGGATACGGTTAGGGATTAAGGTGAGGGTTTCGGTTAGTTTTACAGTTAAGGTGAAGGTTTAGGGTAAGTGTTATTTTTAGGGTTAGAGTTAGGGTTAGGTTCAGGGTTAGGGTTAGGTGTAGGGTAAGATTTCGGTTTAGGTTCAGGTTTAGAATTAGAGTTAGTGTTCTATTTAGGATCAAGCTTAGAGTTAGGGTTAGGGTTAGGATTAGGGTTAGGTCTAGGGTTAGGTTCAGGGCTAATGTAAGGCTTAGTTTTAGGGTTACAGGTGGAGTAGTGTTATGGTTAGAGTTTGGTTTAAGGTTAGGGTTTGGGTTAGGTTTAGGTTTAGGGTGAAGGTTAGGGTTAGTGTTGGATGAACCTTAGGACGGGGTGAGTGTTATTCTTATGATTAGGGCTGAAGTTTGATTTTGCGTTCAGGTTAGTGTTAAGGTTAGTTTTAGGGTTCGGGTTAGTGTTAGGAGTTACGTTTAGGGTTAGTGTTAGGTTTAGGTTCAGGGTTAGAGTGATGTTTAGGTTCATAGTGAGGGTCAAGGTAAGGGTTAGGATTACGGTGAGGATTATACTTAGTGTTAGAGTTTATGTTTAGGGTGTTAGGGTTAGGTTTATGGTTAGGCTAGGGTTAAGTTTAGGGTTAATGTAAGGGTTAGTATTAGATTAGTGTTACTGTTCGTGTTTGGGTTAGGGTTAGGGATAAGTTTAGGGATAGCGGCAGGTTTAGGGTTGGGGATTCGGTTAGGGGTTCGGGTGAGCTTTAGTGTTAGGTTTACAGTTAAGGTGAGGGTTTAGGGTAAGTGTTATGGTTAGGGTTAGAGTTAGAGTTAGGGTTAGGGTTAGGGTGAATTTTCAGTTAATAGTGAGGGTTAGGGTAAGGGTTAGGGTTAAGGTTAGAGTTAGGATTAAGATTAGTGTTAGGGTTAGGTTTAGGGTTAGGGTTAGGATAGGGGTAAGGCTAGGTTTACGGTCAAGGGTACGTCTAGGTTAGGGTTAGGATTAGGTGTAGAGTTGGAGTTAGTGCTAGGGTTTAGGGTTAGGGTTCGGGTCAGGTTTAGAGTTATTGTTAGTGTTAGGGTTAGGGTAGAGTTAAGGTTAGGGTTAAGTTTAGGGTTAGGGTAAGGGTTATGTTTAGGTCAGGGTTAGGGTTAGGGATAGGGTTAGGTTTAGGGAAAGGGTTAGGGTTCGTGTGAGGGTTAGTGTTAGATTTACAGTTAAGCTGATGTTTTACAGTGTTACGGTTAGGGTCAGGGTTAGAGTTAGAGTTAGGGTTAGGGCTAGACTGAGGGGATAGTTTAGGGTTAGGTTTAATTTTAGGGTTATGCTTATGTATAGGGTGAAAGTTAAGTTAAGATTAGCGTTAGGGTAAATATTAGAGTTAGGTGTTTGGGTTAAGGTTAGGATCAGGTTAGGGTTAGGTTTAGGGTTAGTGTTAGTGTCAGGGTTAGGTTTTGGTGTTTGGGTTAATGTTAGGGTTAGCTTTAGGGTTAGGGTTTAGTTTAAGGTTAGGGTCAGGGTGAAGTTTAAGTTAAGGGTGAGGGTTGAGCTTAGGGTTAGTGTTAGGGGTTAGGGTTAGGGTTAGGGTTAAGGTTAGGATTAGGATTAGGGTTAAGATTAGTTTTAGGGTTAGGGTAAGTGTTACGGTTAAGTCATGGTTAGGTTTAGGGCTAGGTAAAGGTTAGAGATAAGATTAGGTTAAGGGTAGGGTTTAGGTTTAGATGTTAGTGTGAGGGTTAGTGCTAGGTTTCCATTTAAGCTGAGTGTGTAGGGTAAGTTTTAGGGTTAGGATTAGGGTTAGGGTTAGAGTTAGGTTCAGGTTTGGGTTAGGTTTATGGTTAGGATTAGGGTTAGGGTCAGGGTTAGGCGGAGATTTAGTGTTATATTTAGTTTTAGGGTTAGAGTTAGGGTGAAGTTTATGTTAAGCGTGAGGGTTAGGTTTAGGTGTTAGGGTTCAGGTTATGGTCCGGGTTAGGGTTAGGTTTACATTTAGGGTTAGGTTTAAGTTTAGTTTTATTTTTGGCTAAGGTTAGGGTTTGAATGAAGTTAGGGGAGGTTTAGGGTCATGGTTAGGGGGAATTTTGGTTAAGAGTGAGGGTTCGGTTTAGGGTTAGGGTTAGGTTTACGTTTAAGGGTAGGCTTAGGCTAAGGATTAGGGTTAGAGTTAGGGTTAGGGGTTAGTGTTTCAGTTTGGTTTACGGTAGAGTTATATTTAGGGTTAAGTTTAGGGTTAGGGTAAGAGTTAGCGTTACGTTTACAGTTAAGATGAGGGTTTTGGGTAAGTGTTAGTGTTAGGGTTAGGCTTAGTGCTAGGGTTAGGGTTAGAGTTAGGGTTAGGAGTTAGGGTTTGGTTTAAGATTTTGGTAGGGTTAAGGTTAGGTTAGGGTTAGGATTACCATTAGGTTTAGGGCGAAGGATAGGGTCAGAGTTATTGTAAGGGTTTGGATGAGGGTTACAGGTTGGCCAAGGTTAAGGTTAGGGTTAGGGTTAGGGTTAAAGTTAGGGTTAGCTTTAGGATAGGGATAGGGTGAAGTTTAAGATAGGGTGCGGGTTAGGTTTAGGGTTATGGCTGAGGTTTGCGTTAGTTTTCAGGTTATTGTTAAGGTTATGTTTAGGGTTAGGGTTAAGTTTACGGGTTCTGTTTAGTTTTAGGGTTAGGTTTAGATTTTAGGTTAGGGTTATTTACAGTGTTACTGTTAGGGTTAGGGTTATGGTTTGTGTCAGGCGTTGTGGTTGGGATGAGGGTTAGGTTTAGGGTTAGGTTTGGTTAGGGTTAGGATTATGGTTATGGTAATGTGTTAGGAGTTAGAGGTGTAGTTTAGGGTTAGGGTTTGGATGAGGGTTTTGATTAGGCATTGTGGTTCTGGTCATGGTTAGGTTTGGTTTAGGGTTAGGGTTAGATTTATGATTCGGTTTCGGGTTAGTGTTAGAGTTAGGGTGAGAGTTAGGGTTAAGGTTTGGGTTATGCTTTGGTGTTATGCGTTAGGGTTTGATTTCAGGTTCGGGCTATCCTTAGGGGTTAAAGGTTCAGGTGAGTGTTAGGGTTAGGCTTAGGGATAGCTTTAGGGTTAGGGTTCGGGATACAGTTAGGGGTTAGGTTGAGGGTTACGGTTAGTTTTACAGTTAAGGTGAGTGTTCAGGTTAAGTGTTATGGTTATGGTTAGAGTTAGGGTTAGGGTTCGGGTGAAGTTTCAGTTAATAGTGAGGGTTACGCTAAAAGTTAGGGTTAATGTTAGAGTTAGGGTTAAGGTTAGCGTTAGTGTTAGGTTTAGGGTAGGTAAGGTTAGGGTTAAGACTAGGTTTACGGTAAAGGGTTGGGCTGGGTTAGGGTTAGGGTTAGGTTTAGAATTATACTTAGTGCTGAGTTTAGGGTTAGGGTTAGGGTCTGGATTCGAGTTATTGTTTGGTTCAGGTATAGGTAGAGTTAAGGTTAGGTTTAAGTTTAGGTTTAGGGGAAGGGTTAGGTTTACGTCAGCGTTAGGTTTAGGATTAGGGATCGGGTTAGGGTTTGGGAAAGGGTTAGGGGTTCGTCTGAGGGTAAGTGTTAGGTTTACAGTTAAGCTGATGTTTTAGGGTGTTATGGTTAGGGTCATTGTTAGGTTTAGCATTCGGGCTAGAGTTAGGTGATAGTTTAGGGTTAGGTTTAGTTTTAGGGTTAGGCTTAGGCTTAGGTTTAGGGTGAAGTTTAGGTTAAGGATGAGGGTTATGTTTAGGGTTAGTGTTAGGGTTAGGTGTTTGGGTTAAGGTTAGGGTCAGTTTAGGGTTCGGTTTAGAGTTCGGGTTAGCGTTAGGGTTCGGGTTAGGTGTTTGGGTTAACGTTAGGGTCAGGTTTATGTTTGCGTTTAGGGTTAGTGTTGGGTTCGTTTTAGGGTTAGTGTTTGGGTGAAATTTAAGTTAAGAGTGAGGGTTGAGCTTAGGGTTAGGGGTTAGGGTTAGGGTTAAGGTTAGTTTTAGGTTTAGGTTTAAGATTAGGTTTAGGGTTAGGTTTAGGGTAAGTGTTAGGGTTAAATCATGGTTAGGCTAGGGCACGGTTAAGGTTAGAGATAGGGTCAGGTTAAGGGTTGGGGTTAGGTTTAGATGTTAGGGTGAGGGTTAGTGCTAGGTTTCCATTTAAGTTGAGTTTGTAGGGTAAGTTTTAGGGTTGGATTAGGGTTAGAGTTAGAGTTAGGGTCAGGGTTAGGGTTAAGGTTTGGGTTAGGGTTAGGTTTATGGTTAGGATTTGGGTTACGGTCAGGGTTGGGGGAGATTTAGTGTTATGTTTAGTTTCAGGGTCAGGGTTAGGGTGCAGTTTAGGTTAAGGATGAGGGTTAGGGTTAGGTTTAGTGTTAGGGTTAGGGTCAGGTTAGGGTTAGGGTTAGGGTTAGGCTTACTGTTAGGGTTAGGGTTAGGTGTTTGGGTTAATGTTAGAGTCAGGTTTAGGGTTAGGTTTAGAGTTAGGATTAGGATTCGGTTTAAAGTTAGAGTTCGGGATAGGGTGAAGTTTAATTTAAGGGTGAGGGTTGAGCTTAGGGTTTGGGGTAGGGGTTAGGGTTCAGGTTAGGATTAGGTTTAAGGTTAAGGTTAGGTTTAGGGTCAGGTTTAGGGTAAGTGTTAGGATTAAGTCATGTTTAGGTGTAGGGCTAGGATAAGGTTAGAGATAGGGTTAGGTTAAGCGTTGGGTTTAGGTTTAGATGTTAGGGTGTGGGTTAGTGGTAGGTTTCCATTTAAGCTGAGTGTGTAGGGTAATTTTTATGGTTAGGATTAAGGTTAGAGTTAGGGTCAGGGTCAGGGTTAGGGTTAAGTTTAGGGTTAGTTTTATGGTTAGGATTGGGTTAGGTTCATGGTTGGGGGAGATTTAGTGTTATGTTTAGTTTTAGGATAGGGTTAGGGTGAAGTTGATGTTAAGCGTGCGGGTTAGGGTTAGGGCTAGGGGTTATTGTTCAGATTAGTGTCAGGGGTAGGGTTAGGGATAGGTTTAGGGTTTGTTTTAGTTTTGTTTAAGGTTAGGGTTTGAATAAAGTTAGGGTAGGTTTAGGGTTATGGTCAGATCTGGGCTAAGGATTAGGGTTAGAGTTAGGATTAGGGGTGTTTTGGTTAGGTTTAGGGTAGGGTTTTATTTAGGGTTAGGGTAAGAATTAGAGTTACGTTTACAGTTAAGGTGAAGGTTTTGGGTATGTGTTATGGTTAGAGTTAGGGTTAGATTTAGGATTAGGGTTTAGGGTTAGGTTTAATTTTATGGTAGGGTTAAAGTTAAGGTTAAGGTTAGGATAGAGTTAGGGTAGGGTTAGGATTAGGATTAGGTTTAGGGTGAGGTTTAGGGTCAGAGTTATCATAAGGGTTAGGTGTAGGGTGACTGGTGGGCAAAGGTTAAGGTTAGTGTTAGGTTTAGGGGTAGGGTTAGGGTTAAAGTTAGGGTTAGCTTTAGGTTAGGGATAGGGTGAAGTTTAAGATAGGGTGAGGGTTAGGGTTATGACTAAGGTTTGGGTTAGTTTTCGGGTTAGTGTTAAGGTTATGTTTAGGGTTAGGGTTAAGTTTATGGGTTGTGTTTAGTTTTAGGGTTAGGGTTAGATTTTAGGTTAGGGTTAAGTTTAGTGTAACAGTTAAGGTTACGGTTTGTGTTAGGCATTGGGGTTGGGGTGAGGTTTAGGTTTAGGGTTAGGGTTGTGTATGCTTAGGATTATGGTTATGGTAAGGTGTTAGGGGTTAGAAGTGTAGTTTAGGGTTAGGGGTGGGTGAGGGTTCTGGTAAAGCATTGTGGTTCTGACCATGGTTAGGTTTGGTTTAGGGTTACGGTTAGGTTTATGATTAGGTTTCAGGTTAGTGTTCGAGTTAGAGTTAAGGTTTGGGTTAGGCTTTGGTGTTAGGGGTTAGGGTTTGGGTTTGGGTTAGGGTTAGGGTTATTGTTAGGGCTCAGGGGTTCAGGTTAGTGTTAGGGTTAGGGTTATGGATAGCATTAGGGTTAGGGTTGGGGATACGGTTAGGGGTTAGGGTGAGGGTTACGGTTACTTTTACAGTTTAGGTGAGGGTTTAGGTTAAGTGTCATCATTAGGGTTAGAGTTAGGGTTATGGTTAGGTGTAGGGCAATATTTAGGTTTAGGTGCCGGTTTAGTGTTAGAGTCAGTGGTCAATTTAGGGTCAAGGTTAGATTTAGGGTTAGGGTTAGGTTTAGGTCTAGGGTTAGGATCAGGTTTAGGGTTAGGTTCAGGGCTATTGTAAGGGTTAGGTTTAGGGTTACATTTGGACTAGCATTATGGTTAGAGTTATGTTCAAGGATAGGGTTTGGGTTAGCTTTAGGTTTAGGGTTAGGGTTTGGATGAAGTTTAGGATAGGGTGAGGGTTATTTTTATGGTTTGGGCTAAAGTTTGGTTTTGTATTCATCTTAGTGTTAAGGTTAGGTTTAGGGTTCGGTTTTGGGTTAGGGGTTATGTTTAGGGTTTGGGTTACGCTTTGGTTTAGGGTTAGTGTGAAGTTTAGGTTAAGGGTGAGGGTTAGGATAAAGGTTAGGATTAGGTTTATGGTCAGGTGTTAGTGGTTAGAGGTGTAGATTAGGGTTAGGGTTTGGGTGAGGGTTCCGGTTAGGAATTGTGGTTCTGGTCATGGTTGGGTTTGGTTTAGGTTTATGATTAGGTTTCGGGTTAGTGTTAGAGTTAGGGTGAGAGTTAGGGTTAAGGTTTGGATTAGGCTTTGGTGTTAGGGGTTAGGGTTTGTGTTAGAGTTAGGGTTATCGTTAGGGCTCAGGGGTTTCAGGTTAGTTTTAGGGTTAAGGTTAGGGATGGCATTAGGGTTAGGTTTGGGGGATACGGTTAGGTGTTAGGGTGAGGGTTACGGTTAGTTTTACAGTTAAAGTGTGGGTTTAGGATAAGTGTTATGATTAGGGTTAGAGTTGGAGTTATTTTTAGGTTTAGGGTTAGGTGTAGGGGAAGATTTAAGTTTAGGTCCAGGTTTAGGGTTAGAGTTAGTGTTCTCTTTAGGGTCAAGGGTGCAGTTAGTGTTAGGTTAGGATTAAGTCTAGGGCTAGGATTAGGTTTAGGGTTAATTTCAGGGCTATTGTAAGGGTTAGGTTTAGGGTTACAGATGGACTAGCGTTATGGTTAGAGGTAGGTTTAAGGTTAGGGTTTGGGTTAGGTTTAGGTTTAGGTTTAAGGTAGTGTTAGAGTTTGGATGAAGTTTAGGATAGGGTGAGGGTTATTTTTATGGTTAGGGCTAGAGTTCGGGTTTGTGTTCAGGTTAGCTTTAAGGCTAGGGTTCAGGTTAGGGTTAGGGGTTATGTTTAGGGTTAGGGTTATGTTTTGGTTTAGGGTTAGTGTGAAGTTTAGGTTAAGGGTGAGGGTTAGGATAAGAGTTAGAATTAGGGTTAGGATTATAGTTAGTGTTAGAGGTTAGATTTAGGATGCTAACGTTAGGTTTATGGTTAGGGTTGGGTTAATGTTAGAGTTAGGGTTAGATTAGGTTTAATGTTCGTGTTTGGGTTAGGGATAGGGTTAGGGATAGCATTAGGTTTAGGGTTGGGGATACGGGTAGGGGTTAGGGTGAGGGTTGTGGTTAGGGTGTGGGTTAGGGTTAGGTTTACCGTTAAGGTGAGGGTTTAGGGTAAGTGTTATAGTTAGGGTTCGAGTTAGACTTTGGGTTAGGTTTAGGGTGAAGTTTCAGTTAATAGTCAGGGTCAGGGTAAGGGTTAGGGTTAAGATTACAGTTAGGGTTAAGTTTAGTGTTAGGGTTAGGGTTAGGGTAGGGGTAAGGTTAGGGTTAAGGCTAGGTTTACGGTAAAGGGTAGGGCTAGGTTAGGGTTAGGTTTAGAGTTAGAGCTAGTACTAGGGTTTAGGGTAAGAGGTAGGGTCAGGTTTAGAGTTTTTGTTAGTTTTAGGGTGGAGTTAAGGTTAAGTTTAGCGTTAGGGTAAGTGTTAGGTTTAGGTCAGGGTTAAGGTTAGGATTAGGGATAGGGTTAGGGTTAGGGAAAGGGTTAGGTGTTCGTGGGAGGGTTAGTGTTAGGTTTACACTTAAGCTGATGTTTTGCGGTGTTACGGTTAGGTCAGGGTTGTAGTTAGGGTTAGGATGAGGTTTAGGTTTAGGGCTATATTTAGGGGATAGTTTAGGGTTAGGTTTAGTTTTAGGGTTAAGGTTAGGCTTAGGTTTATCTTGAAATTTATGTTAAGGATGAGGGTTAGGGTTAGCGTTAGGGTTAGGTGTTTGGGTTAAGGTTAGGGTTAGGTTTAGGGTTTGGGTTAGGGTTAGGTGTTTCGGTTAATGTTAGGGTCAGGTTTAGGGTAAGGGTTAGGGTTCGGTTTAGGATCAGGCTTAGGGTTAGGGTTAGAATTAGGGTTAGTGGTTAGGGTTAGGCTTAGGGTTAAGGTTAGGTTTAGGCTAAAGATCAGGATTTGATTTCGAGTTAGGTGTTAGTGTTTCGGTTAGGTTTAGGGTAGGGTTATATTTAGGGTTAGGTTAAGAGTTAGATTTATGTTTACAGTTAAGGTGAGGGTTTTGAGTAAGTGTTACATTTAGCGTTAGGGTTAGGTTTAGGGCTAGGGCTAGGGTTAGGTTTAGATTTCGGGTTACAGGTTAGGGTTAGGTTTAAGTTTATGGCAGGGTAAAGTTAGGGTTAAGGTTTGGTTAGGGTTAGGGTCAGGGTTAGGATTGGGATTAGGTTTAGGGTGAGGGTTAGGGTCAGAGTTATTGTAAGGGTTAGGTTTGGGGTTACAGGTGGGCCAAGGTTAAGGTTAGGGTCAGGGTTAAAGTTAGGGTGTGCTTTAGATTAGGGATAGGGTGAAGTTTAAGATAGGGTGAGGGTTAGGGTTATGGCTAAGGTTTGCTTGAGTTTTCAGGTTAGTGTTAAGGTTATGTTTAGGGTTAGGAATAAGTTTATGGGTTCTGTTTACTTTTAGGGTTGGGGTAGATTTTAGGTTAGGGTTAAGTTCAGTGTTACGGTTAGGGTTAGGTTTACGGTTTGCGTTAGGCATTGTGGTTGGTGTGAGGATTAGGTTTAGGATTAGGGTTGGGTAGGGTTAGGATTATGGTTATGGTAAGGTGTTAGGGATTAGAGGAGTAGTTTTGGGTTAGGGCTTGGGTGAAGGTTCCGGTTAGGCATTGTGGTTCTGGTCATGATTAGGTTTGGTTTAGGGTTAGGGTTAGTTTTATGATTAGGTTTAGGGTTAGTGTTAGAGTTAGGGTTAGGCTTTGGTGCTAGGGGTTAGGTTTTGGGTTAGGGTTAGGGTTATCGTTAGGGCTTAGGTTTTCAGGTGAGTGTTAGGGTTAGGGTTAGGGATAGCATTAGGGTTAGCTTTTGGGGGTACGGTTAGGGGTTAGGTGAGGGTTACAGTTAGTATTGCAGTTAAGGTTAGGTTTTAGGGCAAGTGTTATGATTAGGGTTAGAGTTAGAGTTAGGGTTAGGTTTAGGGTTAGGTGCAGGGTAAGTTTTAGGTTTAAGTCCTGCTTTAGGGTTAGAGTTAGTGTTCTATTTAGGGTCAAGTTTAGAGTTCGTTTTAGGTTTAGGATTAGGACTATTGTTGGGCTTAGGATTAGGGTTAGGTTCAGAGCTATTGTAAGGCTTAGGTTTAGGGTTACAGATGGACTAGCTTTACGGTTTAAGGTTAGGGTTTGGGCTAGGTTTACGTTTACGGTTATGGTTAGGGTTAGGATTTGGTTGAAGTTTAGCATAGGCTGAGGGTTACTTTTAGGGTTAGGGCTAGAGTTTGGGTTTGTGTTCAGGTTAGTGTTATGGTTAGATTTAGGGTCCAGTTTAGGGTTGGGGTTATGTTTAGTGTTAGGGTTAGTTTTAGGTTTAGGGTTAGTGTGAAGTTTAGGTTAAGGTTGAGAGTTAGGGTTAGGATTAGGGTTAGTGTTAGACGTTAAGTTTAGGGTGCTAGTTTTAGGTTTCTGGTTAGGGTAGGTTTAAGTTTAGTGTTAATGTTAGGGTTAGTGTTAGATTAGGGTTACTGTTCGTGTTAGGGTTACAGTTAGGGTTAGGGATAGCATTAGGTTTAGGGTTAGGAATATAGTTAGGGGTTAGGGTGAGGGTTGGGGATATGGTGAGGGTTAGGTTTACAGTTAAGGTGAGGGTTTAGGGTAATTGTTATGGTTAGGGTTAGAGTTAGGGTCATGGTGAAGTTTCAGTTAATAGTGGGGTTCAGGGTTAATGTTAGATTTAGGGTTAAGGTTAGTGTTAGGGTTAGGTTTAGGTTAGGGTTAAGGTAGCGGTCGGGTTAGGGTTAAGACTAGGTTTACGGTAAAGTGTAAGGCTAGGTTAGGGTTAGGTTTAGAGTTAGTGCTAGGGTTTAGGGTTAGAGTTAAGGTCAGGTTTAGAGTTATTGTTAGGTTTACGGTTAAGGTTAGGGTAGAGTTAAGGTTAAGGTTAAGGTTAAGGTTAGGGTAAGAGTTAGGTTTACGTCAGGTTTAGGGTTAGGATGAGGGATAAGGTTAGGGTTAGGGAAAGGGTTCGGGTTTCGTGTGAGGATTAGTGTTATGTTTACATTAAGCTGATGTTTTTGGGTGTTACAGTAAGGTTTAGGGTTAGAGTTAGGTTAGGTTTAGAGTTAGGGCTAGAGTACGGTGATAGTGCTTTAGGCTTCGGTTTAGGGTGAAATTTAGGTTAAGGATGAGGGTTAGGGTTGGGGTAGGCGTTTGGATTAATGTTAGGGTCAGGTTTAGGGTTTTGGTTTAGAGTTCAGGTTAGATTCAGGGTTAGGGTTAGATTTAGGTTTAGGGTTAGGGTTAGGTTTAGTGTTAGTTTAGCTTAGGGTTAGGGTTTGAATGAAGTTAGGGTAGGTTTAGGGTTATGGTTAGGTTGAAATTTTGGTTAAGTGTGAGGGTTTGGTTTCGGGTTAGGGTTAGAGTTAGGGTTAGTGGTTAAGGTTAGGTTTAGTCTAAGCATTAGGGTTAGAGTTAGGGTTAGTGGTTAGTGTTTCAGTTAGGTTTAGGATAGGGTTACAATTAGGGTTAAGTTTAGGGTTACGGTAAGAGTTAGATTTACGTTTACAGTTAAGGTGAGGGTTTTGCGTAACTGTTACGGTTAGGGTTAGGGCTAGGTTTAGGGTTAGAGTTGGGTTAGGGGTTAGGTTTAGGTTAAGTTTATGGTAGGCTTAAAGTTAGGGTTAAGGTTAGGTTAGGGTTAGGGTCAGGGTTAGGATTAGAATTAGGTTTCGGGCGAGGGTTAGTGTCAGAGTTATTATAAGGGTTAGGTTTAGGGTTACAGATGAGCCAAGGTTAAGGTTAGGGTTAGGTTTAGGGGTAGGATTAGGGTTAAAGTTAGGGTTAGCTTTAGGTTAGGGATAGGGTGAAGTAAAGTAGGGTGAGGGTTAGGGTTATGGCTAAGGTTTGGGTTCGTTTTCAGGTTAGTGTTAAGTTTATGTTTAGGGTTAGGGTTAAGTTTATGGGTTGTGTTTAGTTTTAGGGTTAGGGTTAGATTTTAGGTTAGGGTTAAGTTTAGTGTAACAGTTAAGGTTACGGTTTGTGTTAGGCATTGGGGTTGGGGTGAGGTTTAGGTTTAGGGTTAGGGTTGTGTATGCTTAGGATTATGGTTATGGTAAGGTGTTAGGGGTTAGAAGTGTAGTTTAGGGTTAGGGGTGGGTGAGGGTTCTGGTAAAGCATTGTGGTTCTGACCATGGTTAGGTTTGGTTTAGGGTTACGGTTAGGTTTATGATTAGGTTTCAGGTTAGTGTTCGAGTTAGAGTTAAGGTTTGGGTTAGGCTTTGGTGTTAGGGGTTAGGGTTTGGGTTTGGGTTAGGGTTAGGGTTATTGTTAGGGCTCAGGGGTTCAGGTTAGTGTTAGGGTTAGGGTTATGGATAGCATTAGGGTTAGGGTTGGGGATACGGTTAGGGGTTAGGGTGAGGGTTACGGTTACTTTTACAGTTTAGGTGAGGGTTTAGGTTAAGTGTCATCATTAGGGTTAGAGTTAGGGTTATGGTTAGGTGTAGGGCAATATTTAGGTTTAGGTGCCGGTTTAGTGTTAGAGTCAGTGGTCAATTTAGGGTCAAGGTTAGATTTAGGGTTAGGGTTAGGTTTAGGTCTAGGGTTAGGATCAGGTTTAGGGTTAGGTTCAGGGCTATTGTAAGGGTTAGGTTTAGGGTTACATTTGGACTAGCATTATGGTTAGAGTTATGTTCAAGGATAGGGTTTGGGTTAGCTTTAGGTTTAGGGTTAGGGTTTGGATGAAGTTTAGGATAGGGTGAGGGTTATTTTTATGGTTTGGGCTAAAGTTTGGTTTTGTATTCATCTTAGTGTTAAGGTTAGGTTTAGGGTTCGGTTTTGGGTTAGGGGTTATGTTTAGGGTTTGGGTTACGCTTTGGTTTAGGGTTAGTGTGAAGTTTAGGTTAAGGGTGAGGGTTAGGATAAAGGTTAGGATTAGGTTTATGGTCAGGTGTTAGTGGTTAGAGGTGTAGATTAGGGTTAGGGTTTGGGTGAGGGTTCCGGTTAGGAATTGTGGTTCTGGTCATGGTTGGGTTTGGTTTAGGTTTATGATTAGGTTTCGGGTTAGTGTTAGAGTTAGAGTGAGAGTTAGGGTTAAGGTTTGGATTAGGCTTTGGTGTTAGGGGTTAGGGTTTGTGTTAGAGTTAGGGTTATCGTTAGGGCTCAGGGGTTTCAGGTTAGTTTTAGGGTTAAGGTTAGGGATGGCATTAGGGTTAGGTTTGGGGGATACGGTTAGGTGTTAGGGTGAGGGTTACGGTTAGTTTTACAGTTAAAGTGTGGGTTTAGGATAAGTGTTATGATTAGGGTTAGAGTTGGAGTTATTTTTAGGTTTAGGGTTAGGTGTAGGGGAAGATTTAAGTTTAGGTCCAGGTTTAGGGTTAGAGTTAGTGTTCTCTTTAGGGTCAAGGGTGCAGTTAGTGTTAGGTTAGGATTAAGTCTAGGGCTAGGATTAGGTTTAGGGTTAATTTCAGGGCTATTGTAAGGGTTAGGTTTAGGGTTACAGATGGACTAGCGTTATGGTTAGAGGTAGGTTTAAGGTTAGGGTTTGGGTTAGGTTTAGGTTTAGGTTTAAGGTAGTGTTAGAGTTTGGATGAAGTTTAGGATAGGGTGAGGGTTATTTTTATGGTTAGGGCTAGAGTTCGGGTTTGTGTTCAGGTTAGCTTTAAGGCTAGGGTTCAGGTTAGGGTTAGGGGTTATGTTTAGGGTTAGGGTTATGTTTTGGTTTAGGGTTAGTGTGAAGTTTAGGTTAAGGGTGAGGGTTAGGATAAGAGTTAGAATTAGGGTTAGGATTATAGTTAGTGTTAGAGGTTAGATTTAGGATGCTAACGTTAGGTTTATGGTTAGGGTTGGGTTAATGTTAGAGTTAGGGTTAGATTAGGTTTAATGTTCGTGTTTGGGTTAGGGATAGGGTTAGGGATAGCATTAGGTTTAGGGTTGGGGATACGGGTAGGGGTTAGGGTGAGGGTTGTGGTTAGGGTGTGGGTTAGGGTTAGGTTTACCGTTAAGGTGAGGGTTTAGGGTAAGTGTTATAGTTAGGGTTCGAGTTAGAGTTTGGGTTAGGTTTAGGGTGAAGTTTCAGTTAATAGTCAGGGTCAGGGTAAGGGTTAGGGTTAAGATTACAGTTAGGGTTAAGTTTAGTGTTAGGGTTAGGGTTAGGGTAGGGGTAAGGTTAGGGTTAAGGCTAGGTTTACGGTAAAGGGTAGGGCTAGGTTAGGGTTAGGTTTAGAGTTAGAGCTAGTACTAGGGTTTAGGGTAAGAGGTAGGGTCAGGTTTAGAGTTTTTGTTAGTTTTAGGGTGGAGTTAAGGTTAAGTTTAGCGTTAGGGTAAGTGTTAGGTTTAGGTCAGGGTTAAGGTTAGGATTAGGGATAGGGTTAGGGTTAGGGAAAGGGTTAGGTGTTCGTGGGAGGGTTAGTGTTAGGTTTACACTTAAGCTGATGTTTTGCGGTGTTACGGTTAGGTCAGGGTTGTAGTTAGGGTTAGGATGAGGTTTAGGTTTAGGGCTATATTTAGGGGATAGTTTAGGGTTAGGTTTAGTTTTAGGGTTAAGGTTAGGCTTAGGTTTATCTTGAAATTTATGTTAAGGATGAGGGTTAGGGTTAGCGTTAGGGTTAGGTGTTTGGGTTAAGGTTAGGGTTAGGTTTAGGGTTTGGGTTAGGGTTAGGTGTTTCGGTTAATGTTAGGGTCAGGTTTAGGGTAAGGGTTAGGGTTCGGTTTAGGATCAGGCTTAGGGTTAGGGTTAGAATTAGGGTTAGTGGTTAGGGTTAGGCTTAGGGTTAAGGTTAGGTTTAGGCTAAAGATCAGGATTTGATTTCGAGTTAGGTGTTAGTGTTTCGGTTAGGTTTAGGGTAGGGTTATATTTAGGGTTAGGTTAAGAGTTAGATTTATGTTTACAGTTAAGGTGAGGGTTTTGAGTAAGTGTTACATTTAGCGTTAGGGTTAGGTTTAGGGCTAGGGCTAGGGTTAGGTTTAGATTTCGGGTTACAGGTTAGGGTTAGGTTTAAGTTTATGGCAGGGTAAAGTTAGGGTTAAGGTTTGGTTAGGGTTAGGGTCAGGGTTAGGATTGGGATTAGGTTTAGGGTGAGGGTTAGGGTCAGAGTTATTGTAAGGGTTAGGTTTGGGGTTACAGGTGGGCCAAGGTTAAGGTTAGGGTCAGGGTTAAAGTTAGGGTGTGCTTTAGATTAGGGATAGGGTGAAGTTTAAGATAGGGTGAGGGTTAGGGTTATGGCTAAGGTTTGCTTGAGTTTTCAGGTTAGTGTTAAGGTTATGTTTAGGGTTAGGAATAAGTTTATGGGTTCTGTTTACTTTTAGGGTTAGGGGTAGATTTTAGGTTAGGGTTAAGTTCAGTGTTACGGTTAGGGTTAGGTTTACGGTTTGCGTTAGGCATTGTGGTTGGTGTGAGGATTAGGTTTAGGATTAGGGTTGGGTAGGGTTAGGATTATGGTTATGGTAAGGTGTTAGGGATTAGAGGAGTAGTTTTGGGTTAGGGCTTGGGTGAAGGTTCCGGTTAGGCATTGTGGTTCTGGTCATGATTAGGTTTGGTTTAGGGTTAGGGTTAGTTTTATGATTAGGTTTAGGGTTAGTGTTAGAGTTAGGGTTAGGCTTTGGTGCTAGGGGTTAGGTTTTGGGTTAGGGTTAGGGTTATCGTTAGGGCTTAGGTTTTCAGGTGAGTGTTAGGGTTAGGGTTAGGGATAGCATTAGGGTTAGCTTTTGGGGGTACGGTTAGGGGTTAGGTGAGGGTTACAGTTAGTATTGCAGTTAAGGTTAGGTTTTAGGGCAAGTGTTATGATTAGGGTTAGAGTTAGAGTTAGGGTTAGGTTTAGGGTTAGGTGCAGGGTAAGTTTTAGGTTTAAGTCCTGCTTTAGGGTTAGAGTTAGTGTTCTATTTAGGGTCAAGTTTAGAGTTCGTTTTAGGTTTAGGATTAGGACTATTGTTGGGCTTAGGATTAGGGTTAGGTTCAGAGCTATTGTAAGGCTTAGGTTTAGGGTTACAGATGGACTAGCTTTACGGTTTAAGGTTAGGGTTTGGGCTAGGTTTACGTTTACGGTTATGGTTAGGGTTAGGATTTGGTTGAAGTTTAGCATAGGCTGAGGGTTACTTTTAGGGTTAGGGCTAGAGTTTGGGTTTGTGTTCAGGTTAGTGTTATGGTTAGATTTAGGGTCCAGTTTAGGGTTGGGGTTATGTTTAGTGTTAGGGTTAGTTTTAGGTTTAGGGTTAGTGTGAAGTTTAGGTTAAGGTTGAGAGTTAGGGTTAGGATTAGGGTTAGTGTTAGACGTTAAGTTTAGGGTGCTAGTTTTAGGTTTCTGGTTAGGGTAGGTTTAAGTTTAGTGTTAATGTTAGGGTTAGTGTTAGATTAGGGTTACTGTTCGTGTTAGGGTTACAGTTAGGGTTAGGGATAGCATTAGGTTTAGGGTTAGGAATATAGTTAGGGGTTAGGGTGAGGGTTGGGGATATGGTGAGGGTTAGGTTTACAGTTAAGGTGAGGGTTTAGGGTAATTGTTATGGTTAGGGTTAGAGTTAGGGTCATGGTGAAGTTTCAGTTAATAGTGGGGTTCAGGGTTAATGTTAGATTTAGGGTTAAGGTTAGTGTTAGGGTTAGGTTTAGGTTAGGGTTAAGGTAGCGGTCGGGTTAGGGTTAAGACTAGGTTTACGGTAAAGTGTAAGGCTAGGTTAGGGTTAGGTTTAGAGTTAGTGCTAGGGTTTAGGGTTAGAGTTAAGGTCAGGTTTAGAGTTATTGTTAGGTTTACGGTTAAGGTTAGGGTAGAGTTAAGGTTAAGGTTAAGGTTAAGGTTAGGGTAAGAGTTAGGTTTACGTCAGGTTTAGGGTTAGGATGAGGGATAAGGTTAGGGTTAGGGAAAGGGTTCGGGTTTCGTGTGAGGATTAGTGTTATGTTTACATTAAGCTGATGTTTTTGGGTGTTACAGTAAGGTTTAGGGTTAGAGTTAGGTTAGGTTTAGAGTTAGGGCTAGAGTACGGTGATAGTGCTTTAGGCTTCGGTTTAGGGTGAAATTTAGGTTAAGGATGAGGGTTAGGGTTGGGGTAGGCGTTTGGATTAATGTTAGGGTCAGGTTTAGGGTTTTGGTTTAGAGTTCAGGTTAGATTCAGGGTTAGGGTTAGATTTAGGTTTAGGGTTAGGGTTAGGTTTAGTGTTAGTTTAGCTTAGGGTTAGGGTTTGAATGAAGTTAGGGTAGGTTTAGGGTTATGGTTAGGTTGAAATTTTGGTTAAGTGTGAGGGTTTGGTTTCGGGTTAGGGTTAGAGTTAGGGTTAGTGGTTAAGGTTAGGTTTAGTCTAAGCATTAGGGTTAGAGTTAGGGTTAGTGGTTAGTGTTTCAGTTAGGTTTAGGATAGGGTTACAATTAGGGTTAAGTTTAGGGTTACGGTAAGAGTTAGATTTACGTTTACAGTTAAGGTGAGGGTTTTGCGTAACTGTTACGGTTAGGGTTAGGGCTAGGTTTAGGGTTAGAGTTGGGTTAGGGGTTAGGTTTAGGTTAAGTTTATGGTAGGCTTAAAGTTAGGGTTAAGGTTAGGTTAGGGTTAGGGTCAGGGTTAGGATTAGAATTAGGTTTCGGGCGAGGGTTAGTGTCAGAGTTATTATAAGGGTTAGGTTTAGGGTTACAGATGAGCCAAGGTTAAGGTTAGGGTTAGGTTTAGGGGTAGGATTAGGGTTAAAGTTAGGGTTAGCTTTAGGTTAGGGATAGGGTGAAGTAAAGTAGGGTGAGGGTTAGGGTTATGGCTAAGGTTTGGGTTCGTTTTCAGGTTAGTGTTAAGTTTATGTTTAGGGTTAGGGTTAAGTTTATGGGTTCTGTTTAGTTTTAGGGTTAGGGTTAGATTTTAGGTTAGGGTTAAGTTAAGTGTAACAGTTAGGGTTACGATTTGTGTTAGGCATTGTGGTTAGGGTGAGTGTTAGGTTTATGGTTAGGGTTGGGTAGAGTTAGGATTATGGTTATGGTAAGGTGTTAGGGTTTAGAGGTGTAGTTTAGGGTGAGGGTTTCGGTTAGGCATTGTGGTTCTGGTCATGGTTAAGTTTGGTTCAGTGTTAGGGTTAGGTTTATGATTAGGTTTCGGGTTAGTGTTAGAGTTAGGGTGAGGGATAGTGTTAAGGTTTAGGTTAGGTTTTGGTGTTATGGGTTAGGGTTTGCGTTAGGGTTAGTGTTAGCTTTATGGCTTAGGGGTTTCAGGTTAGTGTTGTGGTTAGGGCTAGGGTTAGCATTAGGGTTAGGGTTGTGGGCTACGGTTAGGGGTTAGAGTGAAGGTTACGGTTAGTTTTACAGTTAAGGTGAGGGTTTAGGGTAAGTGTTATGATTAGGGTTAGAGTTCGAGTTAGGGTTAGGTTTAGGGTTAGGGTTAGGTGTAGGGTAATATTTAGGTTTACGTCCAAATTTAGGGTTAGAGTTAGTGTTGTATTTAGGGTCAGAGCTAGTGTTCTATTTAGGGTCAAGTTTAGAGTTAGGGTTAGGTTTAGGATTATGTTTAGGGTTAGGGTTAGGTTCAGGGCTATCGTAAGGGTTAGGTTTAGGGTTTCAGATGGACTAGTGTTATGGTTAGAGTTAGGTTTAAGGTAAGGGTTTTGCTTAGGTTTAGGTTAGGGCTAAGGTTAGGGTTAGGGTTTGGATGATGTTTAGGCTAGGGTGAGGGTTATTTTTATGGTTAGGGCTGGAGTTTGGGTTTGTGCTCACGTTACTTTTAAGGTCAGGTTTAGGGTTTGGATTAGGGTTAGGGGTTATGTTTAGGGTTAGATTTACGAACAGGGTTAGTATTAGTGTGAAGTTCAGGTTAAGTGTGAGGGTTAGGATAAGGGTTAGGATTAGGGTTAGAATTATAATGTTAGACATTAGGTTTAGGGTGTTAGGTTTAGGTTTATGGTTAGGCTAGTCTTAAGTTTAAGGTTAATGTTAGGGTTCGGATTAGATTAGGGTTAGTCTTCGTGTTAGAGTTAGGGTTAGGGATAAGTTTAGGGATAGCATTAGGTTTAGGGTTGGGGACACGGTTAAGGGTTAGGGTGTGTGTTAGTGTTAGGTTTACCGTTAAGGAGAGGATTTAGGTTAATTGTTATGGTTAGGGTTAGAGTTAGAGTTAGGGTTAGGGTTAGGGTGAAGTTTCAGTTAATAGTGAGTGTTAGGGTTAAGGTTAGAGTTAGGTTTAAGGTTAGTGTCAGGGTTAGGTTTAGGGTTAGGGTTACGGTAGGGGTAAGGTTACTGTGAAGGCTAGGTTTACGGTAAAGGGTAGTGCTGGGTTAGGCTTAGGGTTACGTTTAGAGTTATTGTTAGGCTTCAGTTTAGGGTTAGGGTAGAGTTAATGTTAGGGTTAATTTTAGGGTTAGGGTAAGGGTCAGGTTTAGTTCAGGGTTAGGGCTAGGATTAGGGATAGGGTTAGGATTGGGGGATGGGTTAGGGATTCGTGTGAGGGTTAGTGTCAGGTTTACAGTTAAGCTGATGTTTTAGGGTGTTACAGTTAGGGTTAGGGTTAGAGTTAGGGTTAGGATTAGGTTTATGCTTAGGATTAGGGTTAGGGTTAGGGTCAGGGTTAGGTGGAGATTTAGTGTCATGTTTAGGTTGTTTTTTTAGTTTTAGGGTTAGGCTTAGTGTGAAGTTTATTTTAATTATGAGGTTTAGGGTTAGGGGTTAGGGTTAGGTTATGTTTAGTTTTAGGTTTGGGGTTAGTGTTAGCGTTAGGGTTAGTTTTAGTTTTGGTTAGGGTTTGAATGAATTTAAGGTAGGTTTAGCGTTATGGTTAGGGTGAAATTTTGGTTAAGGGTGAGGGTTTGTTTTAGGTTTAGGGTTAGGGTTAGAGTTAGGGTGAGTGTTTAGGTTTAGGTTTAAGGTTAAGTTTAGGTTTAGGCTAATGATTAGGTTTAGAGTTAGGGTTAGCGGTTATTGTTTCGGTAAGGTTTAGGGTAGGGTTCTGTTTAGGGTTAAGTATAGTGTTAGGGTAAGAGTTAGAGTTCCATTTACAGTTGAGTGTTTTGGGTGTTACTGTTAGGGTTAGGGCTAGGATTACAGTTAGAGTTAGGGTTAGAGGTTAGAGTTAGGTGTAAGTTTATGGTAGCCTTAATGTTAGGTTAAGGTTAGGTTAGGGTTAGGGTCAGGGTTAGGATTAGGTTTAGGGTGAGGGTTAGGGTCAGAGATGTTGTAAGTGTTAGGTTTAGGGTTACAAGTGGGCCATGGTTAAGGTTAGGGTTAGGTTTAGGGTTCAAGTTAGGGTTAGCTTTAGGTTAGGGATAGGATGAAGTTGAAGATAGGGTGAGGGTTAGGGTTATGGCTAAGGTTTGGGTTAGTTTTCGGGTTAGTGTTAAGGTTATGTTTAGGGTTAGGGTTAAGTTTATGGGTTGTGTTTAGTTTTAGGGTTAGGGTTAGATTTTAGGTTAGGGTTAAGTTTAGTGTAACAGTTAAGGTTACGGTTTGTGTTAGGCATTGTGGTTGGGGTGAGGTTTAGGTTTAGGGTTAGGGTTGTGTATGCTTAGGATTATGGTTATGGTAAGGTGTTGGGGTTAGAAGTGTAGTTTAGGGTTAGGGGTGGGTGAGGGTTCTGGTAAAGCATTGTGGTTCTGACCATGGTTAGGTTTGGTTTAGGGTTACGGTTAGGTTTATGATTAGGTTTCAGGTTAGTGTTCGAGTTAGAGTTAAGGTTTGGGTTAGGCTTTGGTGTTAGGGGTTAGGGTTTGGGTTAGGGTTAGGGTTATTGTTAGGGCTCAGGGGTTCAGGTTAGTGTTAGGGTTGGTTACGGATATCATTAGGGTTAGGGTTGGGGATACGTTTAGGGGTTAGGGTGAGGGTTACGGTTACTTTTACAGTTTAGGTGAGGGTTTAGGTTAAGTGTCATCATTAGGGTTAGAGTTAGGGTTATGGTTAGGTGTAGGGCAATATTTAGGTTTAGGTGCCGGTTTAGTGTTAGAGTCAGTGTTCATTTAGGGTCAAGGTTAGATTTAGGGTTAGGGTTAGGTTTAGGTCTAGGGTTAGGATCAGGTCTAGGGTTAGGTTCAGGGCTATTGTAAGAGTTAGGTTTAGGGTTACATTTGGACTAGCATTATGGTTAGAGTCATGTTCAAGGATAGGGTTTGGGTTAGGTTTAGGTTTAGGGTTAGGGTTTGGATGAAGTTTAGGATAGGGTGAGGGTTATTTTTATGGTTTGGGCTAAAATTTGGTTTTGTGTTCAGCTTAGTGTTAAGGTTCGGTTTAGGGTTCGGTTTTGGGTTAGGGGTTATGTTTAGGGTTTGGGTTACGCTTTGGTTTAGGGTTAGTGTGAAGTTTAGGTTAAGGGTGAGGGTTAGGAGAAAGGTTAGGATTAGGTTTATGGTAAGGTGTTAGTGGTTAGAGGTGTAGTTTAGGGTTAGGGTTTGGGTGAGGGTTCCGGTTAGGAATTGTGGTTCTGGTCATGGTTGGGTTTGGTTTAGGTTTATGATTAGGTTTCGGGTTAGTGTTAGAGTTAGGGTGAGAGTTAGGGTTAAGGTTTGGATTAGGCTTTGGTGTTAGGGGTTAGGGTTTGTGTTAGAGTTAGGGTTATCGTTAGGGCTCAGGGGTTTCAGGTTAGTTTTAGGGTTAAGGTTAGGGATTGCATTAGGGTTAGGTTTGGGGGATACGGTTAGGGGTTAGGGTGAGGGTTACGGTTAGTTTTACAGTTAAAGTGTGGGTTTAGGATAAGTGTTATGATTAGGGTTAGAGTTGGAGTTATTTTTAGTTTTAGGGTTAGGTGTAGGGGAAGATTTAGGTTTAGGTCCAGGTTTAGGGTTAGAGTTAGTGTTCTCTTTAGGGTCAAGGGTGCAGTTAGTGTTAGGTTAGGATTAAGTCTAGGGCTAGGATTAGGTTTAGGGTTAATTTCCGGGCTATTGTAAGGATTAGGTTTAGGGTTACAGATGGACTAGCGTTATGGTTAGAGGTAGGTTTAAGGTTAGGGTTTGGGTTAGGTTTAGGTTTAAGGTAGTGTTAGAGTTTGGATGAAGTTTAGGATCGGGTGAGGGTTATTTTTATGGTTAGGGCTAGAGTTTGGGTTTGTGTCCAGGTTAGCTTTAAGGCTAGGGTTCAGGTTAGGGTTAGGGGTTATGTTTAGGGTTAGGGTTATGTTTTGGTTTAGGGTTAGTGTGAAGTTTAGGTTAAGGGTGAGGGTTAGGATAAGAGTTAGAATTAGGGTTAGGATTATAGTTAGTGTTAGAGGTTAGATTTAGGATGCTAACGTTAGGTTTATGGTTAGGGTTGGGTTAATGTTAGAGTTAGGGTTAGATTAGGTTTAATGTTCGTGTTTGGGTTAGGGACAGGGTTAGGGATCGCATTAGGTTTAGGGTTGGGGATACGGGTAGGGGTTAGGGTGAGGGTTGTGGTTAGGGTGTGGGTTAGGGTTAGGTTTACCGTTAAGGTGAGGGTTTAGGGTAAGTGTTATAGTTAGGGTTCGAGTTAGAGTTTGGGTTAGGTTTAGGGTGAAGTTTCAGTTAATAGTCAGGGTCAGGGTAAGGGTTAGGGTTAAGATTACAGTTAGGGTTAAGTTTAGTGTTAGGGTTAGGGTTAGGGTAGGGGTAAGGTTAGGGTTAAGGCTAGGTTTTCGGTAAAGGGTAGGGCTAGGTTAGGGTTAGGTTTAGAGTTAGAGCTAGTACTAGGGTTTAGGGTAAGAGGTAGGGTCAGGTTTAGAGTTTTTGTTAGTTTTAGGGTGGAGTTAAGGTTAAGTTTAGCGTTAGGGTAAGTGTTAGGTTTAGGTCAGGGTTAAGGTTAGGATTAGGGATAGGGTTAGGGTTAGGGAAAGGGTTAGGTGTTCGTGGCAGGGTTAGTGTTAGGTTTACACTTAAGCTGATGTTTTACGGTGTTACGGTTAGGTCAGGGTTGTAGTTAGGGTTAGGATGAGGTTTAGGTTTAGGGCTATATTTAGGGGATAGTTTAGGGTTAGGTTTAGTTTTAGGGTTAAGGTTAGGCTTAGGTTTATCTTGAAATTTATGTTAAGGATGAGGGTTAGGGTTAGCGTTAGGGTTAGGTGTTTGGGTTAAGGTTAGGGTTAGGTTTAGGGTTTGGGTTAGGGTTAGGTGTTTCGGTTAATGTTAGGGTCAGGTTTAGGGTAAGGGTTAGGGTTCGGTTTAGGATCAGGCTTAGGGTTAGGGTTAGAATTAGGGTTAGTGGTTAGGCTTAGGCTTAGGGTTAAGGTTAGGTTTAGGCTAAAGATCAGGATTTGATTTCGAGTTAGGTGTTAGTGTTTCGGTTAGGTTTAGGGTAGGGTTATATTTAGGGTTAGGTTAAGAGTTAGATTTATGTTTACAGTTAAGGTGAGGGTTTTGGGTAAGTGTTACATTTAGGGTTAGGGTTAGGGTTAGGGTTAGTGTTAGAGTTAGGGTTAGGCTTTGGTGCTAGGGGTTAGGTTTTGGGTTAGGGTTAGGGTTATCGTTAGGGCTTAGGTTTTCAGGTGAGTGTTAGTGTTATGGTTAGGGATAGCATTAGGGTTAGCTTTTGGGGGTACGGTTAGGGGTAGGTGAGGGTTACAGTTAGTATTGCAGTTGAGGTTAGGTTTTAGGGCAAGTGTTATGATTAGGGTTAGAGTTAGAGTTAGGGTTAGGTTTAGGGTTAGGTGCAGGGTAAGTTTTAGGTTTAAGTCCTGCTTTAGGGTTAGAGTTAGTGTTCTATTTAGGGTCAAGTTTAGAGTTCGGGGTAGGTTTAGGATTAGGTCTATTGTTGGGCTTAGGATTAGGGTTAGGTTCAGAGCTATTGTAAGGCTTAGGTTTAGGGTTACAGATAGACTAGCTTTACGGTTAGAGTTAGGTTTAAGGTTAGGGTTTGGGCTAGGTTTACGTTTACGGTTATGGTTAGGGTTAGGATTTGGTTGAAGTTTAGCATAGGCTGAGGGTTACTTTTAGGGTTAGGGCTAGAGTTTGGGTTTGTGTTCAGGTTAGTGTTATGGTTAGATTTAGGGTCCAGTTTAGGGTTAGGGGTTATGTTTAGTGTTAGGGTTAGTTTTAGGTTTAGGGTTAGTGTGAAGTTTAGGTTAAGGGTGAGAGTTAGGGTTAGGGTTAGGATGAGGGTTAGTGTTAGACGTTAGGTTTAGGGTGCCAGTTTTAGGTTTATGGTTAGGGTAGGTTTAAGTTTAGTGTTAATGTTAGGGTTAGTGTTAGATTAGGGTTACTGTTCGTGTTAGGGTTACAGTTAGGGTTAGGGATAGCATTAGGTTTAGGGTTAGGAATATAGTTAGGGGTTAGGGTGAGGGTTGGGGATATGGTGAGGGTTAGGTTTAGGTTTACAGTTAAGGTGAGGGTTTAGGGTAATTGTTATGGTTAGGGTGAGAGTTAGGGTCATGGTGAAGTTTCAGTTAATAGTGGGGTTCAGGGTTAATGTTAGATTTAGGGTTAATGTTAGTGTTAGGGTTAGGTTTAGGTTAGGGTTAAGGTAGCGGTCGGGTTAGGGTTAAGACTAGGTTTACGGTAAAGTGTAAGGCTAGGTTAGGGTTAGGTTTAGAGTTAGTGCTAGGGTTTAGGGTTAGGGTTAAGGTCAGGTTTAGAGTTATTGTTAGGTTTACGGTTAAGGTTAGGGTAGAGTTAAGGTAAAGGTTAAGGTTAAGTTTAGGGTAAGAGTTAGGTTTTCGTCAGGTTTAGGGTTAGGATGAGGGATAGGGTTAGGGTTAGGGAAAGGGTTCGGGTTTCGTGTGAGGATTAGTGTTATGTTTACATTAAGCTGATGTTTTTGGGTGTTACAGTAAGGTTTAGGGTTAGAGTTAGGTTAGGTTTAGAGTTAGGGCTAGAGTACGGTGATAGTGCTTTAGGCTTCGGTTTAGGGTGAAATTTAGGTTAAGGATGAGGGTTAGGGTTGGGGTAGGCGTTTGGATTAATGTTAGGGTCAGGTTTAGGGTTTTGGTTTAGAGTTCAGGTTAGATTCAGGGTTAGGGTTAGATTTAGGTTTAGGGTTAGGGTTAGGTTTAGTGTTAGTTTAGCTTAGGGTTAGGGTTTGAATGAAGTTAGGGTAGGTTTAGGGTTATGGTTAGGTTGAAATTTTGGTTAAGTGTGAGGGTTTGGTTTCGGGTTAGGGTTAGAGTTAGGGTTAGTGGTTAAGGTTAGGTTTAGTCTAAGCATTAGGGTTAGAGTTAGGGTTAGTGGTTAGTGTTTCAGTTAGGTTTAGGATAGGGTTACAATTAGGGTTAAGTTTAGGGTTACGGTAAGAGTTAGATTTACGTTTACAGTTAAGGTGAGGGTTTTGCGTAACTGTTACGGTTAGGGTTAGGGCTAGGTTTAGGGTTAGAGTTGGGTTAGGGGTTAGGTTTAGGTTAAGTTTATGGTAGGCTTAAAGTTAGGGTTAAGGTTAGGTTAGGGTTAGGGTCAGGGCTAGGGTTAGAATTAGGTTTCGGGCGAGGGTTAGTGTCAGAGTTATTATAAGGGTTAGGTTTAGGGTTACAGATGAGCCAAGGTTAAGGTTAGGGTTAGGTTTAGGGGTAGGATTAGGGTTAAAGTTAGGGTTAGCTTTAGGTTAGGGATAGGGTGAAGTAAAGTAGGGTGAGGGTTAGGGTTATGGCTAAGGTTTGGGTTCGTTTTCAGGTTAGTGTTAAGTTTATGTTTAGGGTTAGGGTTAAGTTTATGGGTTCTGTTTAGTTTTAGGGTTAGGGTTAGATTTTAGGTTAGGGTTAAGTTAAGTGTAACAGTTAGGGTTACGATTTGTGTTAGGCATTGTGGTTAGGGTGAGTGTTAGGTTTATGGTTAGGGTTGGGTAGAGTTAAGATTATGGTTATGGTAAGGTGTTAGGGTTTAGAGGTGTAGTTTAGGGTGAGGGTTTCGGTTAGGCATTGTGGTTCTGGTCATGGTTAAGTTTGGTTCAGTGTTAGGGTTAGGTTTATGATTAGGTTTCAGGTTAGTGTTAGAGTTAGGGTGAGGGATAGTGTTAAGGTTTAGGTTAGGTTTTGGTGTTATGGGTTAGGGTTTGCGTTAGGGTTAGTGTTAGCTTTATGGCTTAGGGGGTTCAGGTTAGTGTTGTGGTTAGGGCTAGGGTTAGCATTAGGGTTAGGGTTGTGGGCTACGGTTAGGGGTTAGAGTGAAGGTTATGGTTAGTTTTACAGTTAAGGTGAGGGTTTAGGGTAAGTGTTATGATTAGGGTTAGAGTTCGAGGTAGGGTTAGGTTTAGGGTTAGGGTTAGGTGTAGGGTAATATTTAGGTTTACGTCCAAGTTTAGGGTTAGAGTTAGTGTTGTATTTAGGGTCAGAGCTAGTGTTCTATTTAGGGTCAAGTTTAGAGTTAGGGTTAGGTTTAGGATTATGTTTAGGGTTAGGGTTAGGTTCAGGGCTATCGTAAGGGTTAGGTTTAGGGTTTCAGATGGACTAGTGTTATGGTTAGAGTTAGGTTTAAGGTAAGGGTTTTGCTTAGGTTTAGGTTAGGGCTAAGGTTAGGGTTAGGGTTTGGACGATGTTTAGGCTAGGGTGAGGGTTATTTTTATGGTTAGGGCTGGAGTTTGGGTTTGTGCTCACGTTACTTTTAAGGTTAGGTTTAGGGTTTGGATTAGGGTTAGGGGTTATGTTTAGGGTTAGATTTACGAACAGGGTTAGTATTAGTGTGAAGTTCAGGTTAAGTGTGAGGGTTAGGATAAGGGTTAGGATTAGGGTTAGAATTATAATGTTAGACATTAGGTTTAGGGTGTTAGGTTTAGGTTTATGGTTAGGCTAGTCTTAAGTTTAAGGTTAATGTTAGGGTTCGGATTAGATTAGGGTTACTCTTCGTGTTAGAGTTAGGGTTAGGGATAAGTTTAGGGATAGCATTAGGTTTAGGGTTGGGGACACGGTTAAGGGTTAGGGTGTGTGTTAGTGTTAGGTTTACCGTTAAGGAGAGGGTTTAGGTTAATTGTTATGGTTAGGGTTAGAGTTAGAGTTAGGGTTAGGGTTAGGGTGAAGTTTCAGTTAATAGTGAGTGTTAGGGTTAAGGTTAGAGTTAGGGTTAAGGTTAGTGTCAGGGTTAGGTTTAGGGTTAGGGTTACGGTAGGGGTAAGGTTACTGTGAAGGCTAGGTTTACGGTAAAGGGTAGTGCTGGGTTAGGCTTAGGGTTACGTTCAGAGTTATTGTTAGGCTTCAGTTTAGGGTTAGGGTAGAGTTAATGTTAGGGTTAATTTTAGGGTTAGGGTAAGGGTCAGGTTTAGTTCAGGGTTAGGGCTAGGATTAGGGATAGGGTTAGGATTGGGGGATGGGTTAGGGATTCGTGTGAGGGTTAGTGTCAGGTTTACAGTTAAGCTGATGTTTTAGGGTGTTACAGTTAGGGTTAGGGTTAGAGTTAGGGTTAGGATTAGGTTTATGCTTAGGATTAGGGTTAGGGTTAGGGTCAGGGTTAGGTGGAGATTTAGTGTCATGTTTAGGTTGTTTTTTTAGTTTTAGGGTTAGGCTTAGTGTGAAGTTTATTTTAATTATGAGGTTTAGGGTTAGGGGTTAGGGTTAGGTTATGTTTAGTTTTAGGTTTGGGGTTAGTGTTAGCGTTAGGGTTAG